>NC_037673.1:169876485-169965524 GCF_003255815.1 Theropithecus gelada | reverse complement strand
TCTTTCTTTCTTTCTTTCTTTCTTTCTTTCTTTCTTTCTTTCTTTCTCTTTCTTTCTTTCTTTCTTTCTTTCTTTCTCTCTCTCTCTTTCTTTCTTCCTTCCTTCCTTCCTTTCTCTCTTTCTTTTTCTTTCTTTCTTTCTCTCTCTCTTTCTTTCTTTCCCTTCCTTTCCTCCTTCCTTTCTCTTTCTCTCTTTCTTTCTTTCCTCCCTCTCTCCCTCCCCTCTCCTCCCCTCTCCTGCCCTCCACTCCCCTCCCCTCCACTCCCCTCCCCTCCCCTCCCCTCCCCTCCCCTCCCCTACACTCCCCTCCCCTACACTCCCCTCTCCTCCCCTCCCCTCCTATTTCTTTCTTTCTTTTTCTTTCTCTCTTTCCTTCTTTCTTTCTTTTCCTTCCTTCCCTCCCTCCCTCCTTCCTTCTTTCTTTCTTTCCTTCTTTTCTTTCCTTCTTTCTTTCTTTTCCTCCCTTCTTTCCTTCCTTTCTTTCTCTCTCTTTCTTTCCTCCCTCCCTCCCTCCCTTCCCTCCCTTCCCTTCCCTACCCTTCTCCTTCCTTCCTTCCTTCCTTCCTTCCTTCCTTCCTTCCTTCCTTCCNTCTTTCTCTTTCCTTCCTTCCTTCCTTCCTTCCTTCCTTCCTTCCTTCCTTCCTTCCTTCCTTCTCTCTCTTTCTTTTTTTAGACAATGTCTTGCTCTGTCATCCAGGCTGAAGTGCAGTGGCATGAACATGGCTAACTGCAGCCTTGACATCCTGGGCTCAAGAGATCCTCCCGCTCCAGCCTCCTGTGTAACCAGAACCATAGACATGCGCCACTACACCCGGCTAATTTTTTTATTTTTTTGCGGCGACAGAGTCTTGCTTTGTTGCCCAGGCTGGTCTTGAACTCCTTGGCTCAAATGATACTCCCGCCTTAACCTCTCAGATTGCTGAGATTACAGGCATGAACCTTTGTGCCTCACTGCATTTATTTTTCTTTAATGTAGCTAGTTAAACTGGTTTCAGTTGATCAAATATCCGCCCTTCCTGGGCCAGGCACTGTTCTCAGTCCTGGGGAACAAAACAGGCAAAAATCTTTCCTCTCACAGAATTTAGATTTCTAGTAGGAGGAGACACCCCAAATCAAAAATAAACACTGTAGTCTATTTATAGTATGCTGGTTCCTTTTGTTTTTCTATGTTAAGCAGGGCTGTTAGAACATATTAGAGCTAAATGTTGTGCACATACATTCTTTATTACATAATAAAGGATGTAATAAATAAGAATTTACATTTATAAATTATTCGACTTGTTTCTTCTTTAACCACAAAATCAAAAGGAGATTTGGCCTATGACACATGCCAGTTAATCAGTAATAGGCAACGTTTTGGGTGTCTGTTGCTTCTGTATTTTTAATTCAAGCATTTGAGAGAATTCAAGATGAAAGCATTGAGGGCTCAGAAGTGAAATGTCCGAAGATCAGTCCATTGGCAAACAAGACCCAGGGATCTCAATTCATAGACTCAGGTGGTACACATCCTCCACCACATGCCTGAAACTGTCTGTTCTATGCTCCAGACAAAGCTGGTTGCTGTGGGTGCACACGCATACGTCTCATGGAAAAGTTATCATGAAGTGCACAGCTCTCCGTAGGTGACAAAGCATTTGTGCCTTTGTTATCTGAGGCCACACTCCATGTAAGGTTGCCAGATTTAACAAATACAATCATGAGACACACAGTTAAATGTGAGCAGTATTTGAGACATGCTTGTACTGAAAAAAATCATCATTTATCTGACATTCAAATGTAACTGGACTTTCTGTGTTTTGTCCGGCAACCCTAATTCTACAACTCTCAGAAGTAGACAATATTAGCGTCCCCAATTGATCACTGAGGCTGAGAAAGTAAATTGCCTAAAGTCAATAATGGATCAAAGGGTGAAAGAACTGGGCCTTCGCCCTTTCACTGGTTGCTGGGAGAATGATCACTCCCGGATCTCATCTTCAGGCATCAGATGCGCTGGGGCCAACTGTGGGGATCTCAGGGCAAGGAGGGAGGGGGACTTTTTCAGGGAGGGCAGCCATGGAGGGACCGGCCACCATGAGTTGTGGACCACAAAGTCTTCATAACAGAGGTCAGGGACGGGGAGACGTCGACGCTTTGTTGCAACTTAGTTTTGGTTTGCTTACTGTACCAGGGCCTGGGCACCCCAGCCAACAAGGCTGGAAATGCAGGAAGCCATCTGGAGCCATGTGCTGAGTCACAGGGCCCAGAGAAAAACAAGAACATCGTGACGCCAGAGCAGGGGTGGGGAGAAATCTCCCTCGAGATCTCCGTGGGCACCGGCAATAGAAACTGCTCCCTTTGAAGCATCTATTAGAAGATCCAAGTCTCTAACAGATCACCATGAGATTTCAGTTCAGCTCCTATTAAGCACCAACTGAACCCATGTGAGAATGTCAGGGAATCAGGTGGTGAAGGGGCAACCGTTTCAATTTAATTTTATTTATTTGAACAGAGTAAACCTCTGTTCAATCCTGACTCATCTTCTTTCTTCTCTTACTACCCATTTGCCCTTGAGCAGTTCACTTAAACTTCCTGACCCCGTTTCCTCTTCAGTAATAATAATTCTTGTCTCATTGAGATAGTGTGAGGGCTTAAAGGGAATTACATTTTTCAAAAGCATCTTGCACAGATCTGGCACCGTCAGTGGTAGGTCTTCTTAGCATAGGGATATAAAAAGATCTTTCTGTGAGGTTGGTGTGGGGATTAAATTGGATGACATATCTTTACTTTCAAGCAAGCTCTGGACTGAGCTCTTAGTAAGGTTTCAGCTAAGGAGAGAGATTTCTTTCTTCTTCTCTAGATACTGGGGTAACTGGTTCTGGCCCCCTGGGGTTCTAGTTAGTATAACTAAATACATACACGCACAATGAGTGTTTACACAACATCCGCTCATTCCATTCCGCAAATATTTCTTTTAGCATTGTACACATTACTGGCTCAGTCTCTGTAGAGGTCTAGAAAAACAAAATTAGGACAAATATCTCCATTTTGTTGCTTTCTTTTAAAGATGGAGTTTCGCTCTGTCGCCCAGGCTGGAGTGCAGTGGCACCATCTCGGCTCACTGCAACCTCTGCCTCTCGGGTTCAAGCAATTCTCCTGCCTCAGCCTCCCAAATAGCTGGGACCACAGAGGCACACCACCATGCATGGCTAATTTTTTTGTATTTTAGTAGAGACGAGATTTCACCGTGTTGCCAAAGCTAATCTCGAACTCCTGAGCTTAGGCAATCCGCCCGCCTCAGCCTCCCAAAGTGCTGGGGTTGCAGGCGTGAGCCACCGCGCCCGGCATGCTGCTGATTTTTTAATAATCGTTCTGTGGGAGGCCCTACGCTAAGTACTTTGCATGCATTGAATGCTTGGAGTAATCTTTTCAAATTCGTGCTATAGTAACCCCCATTTTATAGATGGAGAAACTGAGGCTCAGAAGCGTTGACTGTGCTGCCCAAATGCACAGAGCTAGTGGGTGGCAGAGTCGAGACTCAATCCCAGCCCTGATTCTCTCAAAGGTTCTGACAGTCACACTATGCGTGAGCTCCCAGAGAGAGAAAAACACTCAGTTGAAAATTTAGAGTTACTCACGCACGAAGGTATATAAACAGCACAAAGTGGTGAGACGGTCAAATGCTGATGGAGAGGCTGGTAATCATAGTTACGGGCAGTTCTGGGCTGGGAGAGGATCCCTGAGACCTGTACCATGAAAAGGGGCTTTCTAGAAGGTGAAAATGAAGTTGGGGAGGAAAGCTAGACCTTGAAAAATGATGTGGAGCAGGTCACAAAGCAAAGGCACGTAGAGCAGAGGCCCATCTGGCTTGGCCAAATATGGGCCGAGCTCAGTGGAGGTCAGGTGACCAAGGCAAGGTGGGCTTTGGAGAGCAAAAGGAGGAGGGTTGAGCTGGCACAGTCTGGCTGGCTGGGGTTAGCTTCTAGAATGCTAAGCTCCTCAGCCTGGCCGGAGTGACTTCTAGCTTCGGAACATCACTGCTTAGGGGATTCCTGGGTATCACACGTTGGGCCTCAGCAGCAGAGCTGAGAGTGGTTCCTGTTATTGGAAAGGGAGGAAGTCTCTGCAGAGTAAGTGGGCATGGTCTGTCTTGCCGGAGGGCCTCAACCTTTACTCTCCTGGGTAAGAGGAGAATGACATTTCCATGGTCTTCAGAGCATTCCACTAAGAAGCCCACAAGCTAAGGGTCATTACAGCAAACTCAGAAATGATACGACCTTTCTGCAGACCATGGTAATATATATAAAGAGGATTAAAACGATGTGACCCTTTGATCCCACAATTTTACTGCTAGGAATTAATCCGAGGGAAATGGTCATGGGACATCTCTCATGAGAGATGAGACAATGTGTGTATGGACAGAGATGGTCACTGTAGAATGTGATATTAACTTACAAACCCAAGAATCAGAAATGTCCCACCTAGTCAGTAATGGGGGCTTAGTTAAAAAAATTACGATCCACGCCGGACACGGTGGCTCATGGCTGTAATCCCAGCACTTTCAGAGGCTGCGGGGGGCAGATCACGTGAGGTCAGGAGTTCGAGACCAGTCTGGCCAACATGGTGAAACTCCATCTCTACTAAAAATACAAAAATTAGCCTGGCATTATGGTGTGTGCCTGTGATCCCAGCTACTCGGAAGGCTGAGGCACAAGAATCGCTTGAACCTGGGAGGTGGAGGTTGCAGCAAGCAGAGATCACACTGCTGCACTCCAGCCTGGGCGACAGAGTGAGATTCAGCCTCAAAAAAATAGAAAAAAAAACAAATTTTGATCCACCCATACAAGGGAATGCTACACTTGCATTCAAAGTCAAGGTGGTCACATCATAGTAAGGGAAAAATCAGTTATATAAACATTAAATATAGTATGATCCCAGCTCACAAGTATATTAATCCAATTCATTCACTTATTAACTATGTAATGAAGATGTTCTATAAGCTAAGCACCATTCTGGGTAATGGGGATACGGAGAGGAACAAGTTCAGGGTGGGAAGTTGTCTGGAGGAAGACAGGCAATAAACATACAGACTTAAGAACACACAAGATAATTTCTGAGCATGGCACACAATGCCATGAAGAAAGGCATGTAAGATGGACTAGTTTAGTGTGCATGAAGATGGAAGGACTATCCAAGGAGGTGACATTTCGGCCATGACTTGCACATTGAAAAAAAAAAAAATCCAGTCATGATTTCCAGAGTCATGAAATCCAAAGCATTTCAGGCAAAGAGGCAAAGGCCTAGAGGGGCAAAGCCATTGGTGTATTAGGAGGGGAAAACGAAAGAGAAATAATGTATGAGTACAGAGAAAAGAGGTAGGAGAGGCAAGCGGGGCCAAATCACACAGAGACTGAAAGTCAAGGTGAAGTGTTGATAAGGAGTTTGGATTTCCTTCCAAGTGCTGTGGAAAGCTACTGGATTCTAAGTAGGCAATCATTATACAGCTGACCCTCAAACAACACAGGTTTGAACTGTACAGGTCCACTTGTAAGTGACTTTTCTTCCACTTCTGCCACCCCTGAGAGAGCAGGACCAACCCCTCCTTTTCTTCCTCCTCAGCCTACTCAAGATGATGATGACAAGGGTGAAGACCTTTATGATGAGCCACTTCTGTGTAATCAACATAAATATACTCTCTCTTCCTTATGATTTTCTCAATAACATTTTCTTTTCTCTAGCTTCCTTTATTGTAAGAATACCATATACAATACATATAACATACAAAATATGTTAATTGACTGTTTATGTTCTCAGTAAGGCTTGCAGTCAACAGTAGGCTACTTGTAGTTAAGTTTTTGGGGAGTCAAAAGTTGTATGCAGATTTTCAACTGTGAGGGGGGTCAACACGCCAACTTCCATATCGTTCAGGGGTCAACTGCCTTTAACTTTATGTATCCAGAAGGAAATACACCAACAGGTTACTAGAGATTATTAACAAGTAGTGGGGCAATAAACCATGTTTAGAAATCTGCGTGCTATTCTGTAACTCTTGAACTTTTGTAATTGGAAACAAACAGTAATTTCTATTTTTAGAGGACTCATCAGAGAGCAACATGGACAGATGACGACCATCACCTGGAGCTCCAGTTTGAAGAGGCTTTTCCCTGCGCAATCTCCTTTGATTTTCACAATAACCCTGTGAGTGAAGCCAGACCACTGTAATTAAGACCTCCATTTTGGAGGTGAGGAAATCGAGGCTGGGAGCTGCAAAGAGGCTGAGGCAGGAAATGACAAAACTGGGACAGGAATCAAGGTTCCACAGCACTGGTCCAAGCTTCCTGATTTTGTGGCCCAGCCAGGCTGATGGCTGAGTCTGCATCAGATTCACCCAGAGACCCCAGGGTCCCTAACAAGAAGTCCACAGGGTTACTCTCCTGCTTGGGGGAGGGCAGGGATGAACCTAGAGCCCCCAGCTGCAGATGACTGGAACAAAAAGAAGGGCCTTTCCCACATAGTAGATGCTCAACAAACATTTGTTGAATTAATGCAATAGCTTGCTTTCGGGGGAAATGCTACCTTTGGAAGGATGGTTTTGCTGACTTTACCATTTAGCAGCTGTGCATCCTCCTCTGTCAGTCCCCTCCACAAAGTTGGAGCGTAGGCTCTGGGGCCAGAATGTCTGGGTTTGAATCTGCCTCGACCACTAGCTGTGACCTACCCTTTCCACCTCAGTTTTCTGATCTGTAAAGTGGGAGTAATCATGATGGCCTCCTCGGGTTGCTGTTTGGACTAAATGAATGAATGAGCACTTTGAAGAGGTGTTGGCATATACCGTGTGCTCCACAAGCATCAGAGGCTACTAGCATTAGCACGATAGGGCTGTTGAAAGGGTGAGGTGAGGTTTTTGGCAGCACAGGCAGAGCTGAGCGGGGTCTCGATAGGTGGTGGCTGCTGCGGCTGCCCTTCTACCCCCATGACTCCCCTTGCCGGTGCCTCAGTGGTTATTCAGAGGAAACACACAGAAATGCACTGCACATCATTTTTTAGAGAAGGGACACCCCTGTTCACCAGCGGGGTCCTTTGCCAAGTCAAATCATAGATCTGCACTCTCTCATCTCAGGAGGTTTCTGTCTGTTCAAGGTCACGTGAAGAATTTCCTGGCACTTTCCAGCGTCTCTGACTCTAATTCATTTAAAGAGCCACCTTTTAAATTTCAGGCTTGACATTTGCTTAATAACATGTGCGGAGCCTGCTCTGGTGAGTGGCCCCAGGGTCACCACCCCATCCTTCTGTCCTCCACTCCTGTTTTCAAACTTCAACGGTTTAAGGTCCACCGATAATTTTGCTATTGCTATACCATGTGGTCTAGTCTCTCCCTCATTATTTTTCCTTAACTTGTCTCCCATTTAAAACTTAAAATACATTTCTTCAAAAGGAAAACTTACTACCATAGATGGAAAGCCAATCCCACCTGCTACAAATAGAAGCTATCCATAAAAAGACAGGCCATGAAAACAAAACGATATTATGAAATTCTAGAATATTTCATTCTAGAGGAATAGGGTTGCCTGTGGAAGACTCTGGGCTTGAGGCCTGTTTGATTCCCATTTGAAAGGGAGATTTGGAGAGGTGTTAAAGTTTGAGGGAGGTGTTAAAGACCTATTAGTACCAAAGTGAGATTTTCTTCTTGGTGTAATGAGAAGGATTGAAAGAGAATTTTCACAGGAGAAAAACTCTCTTACCACACGGTGAAATCTATTTGTTTCCCTGTCTTTTCACTTTCTCCTACTCCCCAGGGGCAAGGGGCTCCCTATTACATGATTCAGTTCTTTATTGAGAAGAGTTAAAGAGAGAGCAGTCCAGCCCCCGCTTCTTGCTTATTATATCATGCAAATAAGATTCTTTCCCTGCTTTGCAACGAGGGAGCTGAATTAGAGAGAGGATCTTCTCGGAGGATCTCCAGGCCCTGAAAGTCTGTGAGGCCCCATCCAAAAGTTCGTTTGGCTGCTGTCTTGGTCCATCCAGGCTGCCATAACATAGCACCATAGACTGGGTGGCTTGTAAACTACAGAAATGTATTCCTCGCAGTTTTGGAAGCTGGAAGTTGAAGATCAGGCACTGGTAGTTCGGAATCTGACGAGCGCCCACTTTCTGGTTCACAGACAGCTCCTTCTTGCTGTGCCCTCACATGGCAGAAGAGGCCAGGCCGCTCTCTGGGGTCTCTTTCTAAGGACACTAACCTCATCAACGGGGCTCCACCCTCATGACCTAATCCCCTCCCAAAGGCCTCCCTGCTAATACCATCGCCTGGGGGTTAGCTAAGACTGGGTTAGGGGCAGGCAGACAAAAACACTGTCTATAGCAGCTGCACATACACATGTTCTCACCTGCTGAGCAACAGAGTTGAAACCTATCAAGGGGATGGCCCCGTTGCATGGGTTGTGTAGCTAAATCTTCCTAAGGAGTAAAGATGTAGGATCCATCACATACCCACAAATAAATTCACGTTTCCTGGGGGTGGATTTTCTGCTTGTTGAACTAGCAGATGGCTGTGCTTGAGATGAAAAAGGAAGTTGCTAAACCCTTCTCTCTGCCCAGTGCAGAATTTGGAAAGAAACAACCAAATAACTTGCTAACTTCAGGTTCTGTCCCCTGTTTCAGTAGCCCCGCGGACTCCTCCTGCAGTGGTTTCCTTATCAGAGTCTCTGGGAGGAGCTGCCAATGCATCATTCCTAAATTATTCTGTTTTCGCATCTCCTCCCTTCTCCAAAGTCAGAGGGGACCTGCCTCACCTGGGTGCTGCACGCAGATTTCTTAGCCTGATGCTCAAGACCTCATGCAACACAATTTCAACCTACAATCCTATGGCAGTCCTGGCTGTTGGGATTTCCTTCCTTGAGTCCTCTGCTTCTGACAAGCTGGTTACCTGGCACACAGCAGGCATGAAGAAACGTTTTTGCATGAAAGAATACGCCTTCTGTTGTGCTGCAGTTTGCCTCCGTTCATCTCAACATATATTCCTTGAGTGACTGGGACAACTGGTGCTTGAAGACTTCCCGTATGCCAGACACTGGTAGGGAACAGACACTGTTCCAGTTTGCCCTGGACTTTCCTGATTTTAGCCCTGGAAGTCATGTCTCAGGAATCCCCCACCCCACCCCAGGCAAATTGGGACAGCTGGCCATCCTAATAAATTGGGCTCCATGCATTCTATTTTCCTGGGACTTCCAACATAGTGAGAGTAGATGACATTAAACAAATTACCCCACAAAGAAATGCATAATTACAAACCATGGCAGGTGCAAAGGAGAAGTCAACCCTGAGCTGGGCACTGTGGAAATGAAGAGGAAAAGGCACAGTCAGGCCTTGGTGAAGCACCCTGCTTGTAACCAGGAGACAGGGGGACACACAGCTTATTTATTGTGAAGTGATGAGCACAGTGAATTAGAAACCTCCACTCTCTTGTCCCTGTTCACATTATGCTGTTTCTATTTTAACTGGGGTTTCAAACATTAGAAACCCACTCGGGTGAATTAAATAGAGGGGTATTGAAAGGGATTTGGAAGGAAAAGCTGAAAAAATAGGCCTAGGAAGAGACAGAAACAATTGCATCTTAGGGAGTTGAGATAGTCAAAAAATAATGCCAGAACAAAAGAACATGCTTTGTTCCACTTCCATTAGAAAAATTGACTCTAGCCGTTCAATGCCCTTGGGTTTCTCTGGCCAATATCCTGATTCCAGGAAGAAAGTATATGACGGCCAAGCTTGGGTCTCATGCCAGCCCCTTGGCCAGTCTAACGGAGCACCATGATTAGAAATTCCACCAAAACCGTGCGCAGCTGGGCATGGGGACGCGCAGTTGCTATGGGCAATGGAGGGGCAGGTGCTGGGAAGGTGACGGCCACAGCTGCCTGCTCTCTCCTCTTCAAAAAGGGGCCCAGACATTGCCTTCTCCAGGGTCTCTTACACCGTGGTCACTGTCCTTGGAGTGCTTCTCTGCTTGCTTTTAGTCCAGAATATTCTGTTACCATGGATAGCACGAGGCTGACAGCTGTTGTGTCTTACCCAGCCACCCCGACTATTATCACCTTGGAGCATGTGCTGAGTCCTTGGGCACAGCTAGTACAATGCCTGGCACAGCCAAGAGACTCCATGAATTTTGCTGAGCACTTTCTGGAGAGTTTTACAGAGCACGTGGCCATGATGATCCTGCCATCCTTCCTGGCCCATTGCCCTCCAGCCAAACTGACCTTCTTCCTGGATCTCAAACACTTTGAGCAACTTTGCAGCCCGCCTGGCTATTCCTTCATCCCATGTTGCTGCTTTGCCGGTCTTGTGACTCTGGGGTTCTCAAGTGGGGGTGGTTTTGCCCTCCAGGGGAACACTTGGCAATGTCTGGGGACATTTTTTGGTTGTCACCCTGGAAAATGGGACGCTACTGGCATCTCGTGGGTAAAGGCCAGGGATGCTGCTAAACATCCTATAATGCTCAGGACAGTCCCCCAACAAAGAGTTATGGGATCCACAGCATCCACAGTGCCAAGGTCGGGAAAGCCTGCAGCAAGGTGCAATCCCCTCAGCCCAGAGACCCTCCCGTTCAGGAAGGCTTCCCTGAGCATCACCCGTTTCTTTCTCTCATGGCCCCCACTGTATTTCCTTCGTGACACCTTGTCACAGCCTAAAATGATCCTGCCTGCTTGTTCAGTTGCTGGCTTGGTGCCTGTCTTGTGGACTAGATGGGTCTGATGAGAGCGACCCCCATGGGCCTTGCTCGTGGGGAACTCCCCTGCATGGAGAGTAGCACATGGCATACAGCAGGCTGCTGAGTAAAAATGTGTTGCAAGAATGTTGAATAAAGAAATATGACCTCAAGTTTTCTTTTACTTTACTTTTTTATTTTTTGAGACAGGGTCTCACCATCAACCAGGCTGGAATACAGCGGTGCAATCATAGCTCACTTCCGCCTCAACCTCCTGGGCTCAAGCGATTTTCCTGTCTCAGCCTCCTGAGTAGTTGGGACTACAGGTGTACACTACCATGCCTGGCTAATTAAAAAAAAAAAAAATTATTTGTAGAGACAGGGTCTCTGAGTCTTTCTATGTTGCCCAGGCTAGTCTTGAACTCATGGGCTCAAGCAATCCTCCCATCTCGGCCTCCCAAAGTGCTGGAATTACAGGCATGAGCCATTGTGCCCAGCCTCAACTTTTCAAAAATCAATGGTCAGAGAGCTTGGCTGTGAAGTCCAGCTTCTTTCAGGCTGGCTGTCTTCACGTGTCTGTGTTTATTTCCGCAGCCTGTTCACATTCAGTCTTTGTTGTCGGCTGACTGTGTGGGCCTTTGGCCAATTTCTGAAGCCTCCCAGGCCTCAGTCTCTGTATCTCTAAAGTGGGGGCATTATGGTCAGCCCCTTCACCACAGAGATGTAGTTAGTAGTAAATAGACGCATCTACAGCACTTAAGAAAGTGCCTGACTCAGAAAGGTCTCTGTAAACGTCATCTCTCAGCAGCAGCATCATGTTTTGGCTGGGGCAGGCAGTGGGGACGACAGGACGAGCTCTGGGCCCTATCAGAAGATTAGGGGATTAATGCAGCTTGCAAGGCCAAAGCTGTCCCCATTTGGTTTTGCCAGCTCTTGTTCCATCCATGAAATAAACCGGATGAAGCCTTTATCCAGCCCTTGTTTTGAGAAGGAGGCAAGCAGAGAGCGTGGATTTAATGTGGCAGATGGTGCTGTTCTTGAATTATGAAACCAAAGGCGGAAATTAAAGTGCTCCATTGCAACAGATATGGGCCAGCCGGGGTAGAGGGCAGGAGGTGGGGCAGAAAGAAGGGCAGGAAGGAGGTGCTGTATCAACCGGGCAATGGCTATTTTTAAGGGCAGCTGGAGTCCTAAGATAATAGAATTCTGTAGCCCCAAATAATTTTAGAATCTTCATCTTACATAGGCAAATGAGGCTCAGAGAGGGAGAGTGACTGTGAAGGTCACACAGCTGGTTAGTGGCAGAGCAACTCACTCGACCTGATTCCTCCAACAGTATTATTTTTTGCTACCCCAAGCCAAGGCCAGTGGTAGACCCTGTCCCAGGGCTTCCTGATTTGGGGCAGCTCTGCCTTACAGAGGACTTCTCTGGACGGGCACCCAGTGTCCAGAGAGAACCCAGGGTCAGGCAGCACAACCCCAGGGTCCTCTCTGCAGTTGCTCTCCTCCTAGCACACAAGGAGACACCAGCCACCGTCCCGGAGCCGTTCGGCCTCGGTCTGAAACCCAGCAACCGCAGCTAAGATTTTTACTCCCCTGCAACGTCAGTTTCCTTATCCGTAAAAACTGGAAAAATAATAGGCTCTTCCTTATGGAGTTGCTGTGAGAATTTGATAAGCCTTCATCACATAAAGTTTTCGGTCCTCAGCTTGGCACATAGTAAATGTTCAATAAACTGTTAGTTCTCTTTGCAGCCCAGAATCGACTTCAGAGTCTAACGGCCCCCTAGGCTGTGAGCCCCTCAAGGCAGCTTGTATGGTACAGCTTTTGTTCTCTGTGCCTTGTACAGCACCTGCCGCCTGCTAGGGGCTCGGGAAATGTCGGTGGCCAATGCCAGGTCCCTTCGAGGACACCCATTTCTCAGGCATGAGACTGGGCACCGTGGAGCACCGGGAAATGCTGCCAGCGGTGCATGTGACTCTGTCACTCGTTTAGACTTTAATCCTAAACGGATAAAGCAACCTTTCTGTCCAACGGTGAACCAGCCTCGTGACGACGGCTGTTTGTTTTCCCAGCCTTTCTCTGTAGCAAGGAGCCTTTCCCCAACGACACCGTAGGCTATTTGCATTTAAATTGGTTTTCTCTCATTATAGAAATCTCTCAGGTCAGCTGGAGTTTCCATTTTCCTCCCAGTCAGTTTGGAGCCTCCATTTCTCACTCGAGGGTCCCTCGTGCTTTCCTCCCTCTCCCTGGCAGTGAGATGTGATCACGTATTCTCACTATGGAGACCAGATATCCTGAGAAAGGCGTCTGCATCCCATACGAACCTGGAGTGTGTCTCACAGGAGAAGGGGGAGGGAAGCAGGCGGGGAACGGAGTATCCTGGCCCCTGCAGTTGCAGGAGACCCCGTGGTCCTTCGGCTTCAGGATTTAGGACTCATTTTCTGATTTATTCCAGAAACATCTGCGAAGCATACTGCTGGGTGCTTGGAATGCAGAGATAAGTAAAACACACTTGCTGCCTTCCAGGAGCTCCCTGTCTAGTGGAGGAGAGAGAAAAGCAAAATTTACAATATGTATAATATGTTCAAATGATTGCTTTAATATGGGTCAGAATATATTCCAGCCAGACTAGAGGCTTTCAGATAATGTTTACCATAAACTAGAGTCTCTCTCTCTCCCCCCCACTCTGTCTCTCTCTCCCCTGCTTTCTCTCTCTCTCTCCTCCCTCTCTCCCCTCTCTCTCTCCCCTCTCTCCCATCTCTCCCGTCTCTCTCTCCCCCGCTTTCTCTTTCTCTCTCCCCTCTCTCTCTCTCCTCCCTCTCTCCCCTCTCTCTCTCCCCTCTCTCTCTTCCCTCTCCCTCACTCTCACACACACACGTATCACCGTACATACATACACACACACACACACACGTGTGCATACATACTAGTTAACATGGTTATAGCATTGCCTATGTAAACAGGTACTCTTGTAAGATACATATATATATTTATATGCACACACATACATACACACACATTCACATATGTATGATATAAATTTTATGTTTATATATGTTAATGTAATATACATTTTTCACTTAATCTTCATGAGAAACCATGAGGAAAGTACTGTTATTATCATTGTTTTACAGATGAGGAACTGGAGACACAGAGAGATTAAGTCACTTACCAAGGTCATTGCTAATATTAGGTTAGGGCAAATGTCATGACGGTTTTTGCCTTACTTTTTAAAACGGCTAAAACCGCCATTACTTTAGCACCACCCGATAACTATAGAGCCAGACTGGAACCCAGGCAGTCTGGCTTTAGAGCCAGTGTTCTTCATCCTATGCTGGAACCACACAATAAAGAGTGATGTGTTCTTGCATTTTCTCATCTAGTTCATCTTTCAAAAGGTGCTGGCCAAGATCCATTACCCCAATTTTCTGACCCATTTATGGGCTGTGAGCCATGGTTTGTGGAAACTGAAGTGAACCCTGGAAGGAGTGCTCAAGTCCTCCCAGAGAATCAGGAAGGGTGTCACAGGGAGGAGACACTTGTGTTGGGACTTGAAGGATGACTTGGAATTTGGCAGATGAAGAAGAAGAAGAGCAGAATAATTCATGAAGAACAACCATATACCAATCCGCAAAGTATGAGCAAGCATGGAGGCCTAGGGTCCAGGGCTCCCCCATTGTAGAGCGGTGCTCAGGTGTGGTGGAGGCTGAGCAGGTGGTGACACATGAGGCTGGCAAAGACCAGATCACAACAGGCCTTGAATGTCACACACAAAAGCACGGGCTTTTCCTGAGGGCAGTGGGTGTGAAGGAATTTGAGCAGGAGAGGGACATCCAGACAGGGAGACACTCAAGGCTAGGAAACAGGGTAATCAATAAACCTGGCCAATGGGTGCAAAGTCTGTCATTCACTGGGCATAATCGACAGGGTCATGGGGTTTCTGCCCAGCACACCAGTGTGTGACATGGAGCTTCATCTGCCCAGAGGGATGTCTCTGTCTCATTCACCCACAGACACCTTACAGGATGGTGGTGGCCCTGACATGTGCTAGTCAGTGGGAATTGGGACAGGGCTGAACGGGGTAGTGGCATTTGAGGAAGCGATGGGAGATTAGTTGCATGAGATAGAACGAGGCAAAGTAACCTGGTGGCCAACCAGTGTCAGGGCTGAGGGAGAGCAAAGCGGTGGGAATCGTGCTCGGGTTTCTGTCTCGCTCAACCAAATAAACCCTTAATCCTTTACTTTTACACAAGGGGTTGGCAAACTTTTTCTGTAAAGAGCCAGATGGAAAATACTTTATGCTTTTCAAGCTCTATGGTCTCTGTCATAGCAACTCCACACTGCCATTTTACTGCTAAAGCAGCCAGAGACAACACATAAATGAACTGTGTTCTAATAAAACTTTATTTGACAAAACAGGCAAGGGGCCAGATTGGGCCCTAGAACTGTCATTTGTTGATCCCTGTACTATACCATGAGGTAAGAAAAGTGCCAAGTAGACTGCCAACTGGGTGTGCCAGGTTGCTATTAGGTGAGAGAAAAGCAAGAACACTTCTCAGACAGAGAGGGACTATCTCTCTCTCCTTGAGGATGCTTACATGATCATAAAAAGATCCACCTGAAATTGCAGGGCAATTTCAACATCTAGCCCTGGGAAACTGGCTCTGGGAGGATGGAGAAAGGGTGTCTAGTCAGACGCTCAATCTCTGTTACAGTCAGAGTGGAGGTCCTGGTCTGATACTACCATTGGGTACAAATGCAACACAATAGTAACGCTAGCTAAACTTCATTAAATATTCTTTCTACACCAGGAACTGATCTCATTTAATTCCAACAAAAACCCAGCAGGGCAAGTAGGTACTATTACACACCCCCATTTTACAGATGAGTAGACTGAGGCACAAAGAGGTTCAATATCTCACCCACATCATAGGGCTAGCAAGTGGCAGAACTGAGGCTTGCAACTCAGGCAGTCCAATCCCAGAGCCTGAGTTACCGACCACTCTCCAAAACAGAGGCTGTCAAGCCACATGGATGCCCACTGCCATCACGGCAAACCCACATGCTAGCCCTGACACTCAGGCTGAAGCTACTCAAGGACTTGAGAATCTTTTGTCCTCTGGCCTGCGTGGTGCAGTTGTTGCAAACAAGCAGATGCAGGGAGACAGACCCATCTGCTTCAAAACCAACATCAGCAGCCACAGAGGCGGCACAGCTCTCTGAAATATCTTCTATTAACCCAAATGGTTGTCAGAATGAGTTCAGATGAACTGAATATATTTCTATGTGAAGGTATTGCTGCAGGGGGTGGGGGCAGAAAAATGAATGATCTTGGTCTGCTTGCTCTGCAAACATCCACCGAGGACTGCTGGATACCCTGTCCCTGACCTCCTGGAGGGCACCCTCTGGGAGGGAGCCAGGCACAGAAGCAGATGGTTCAAATGCCCTGGATGTCATGCACGGTGGGGTGAATCCAGGGTGCAGTGGGGACACAGAGCAGGGACGTCTGCCTTAGCCTGGGCACAGGAACCTGGAGCCAAGCCCAGACTGGCTGAAGGGTCGAGTGGCAGCCAAGGATATTCCAGGCAGAGGGAACAGCATCTTCAAAGACAAGGGGGATTGGAGGTTTTGCTGAAGGTGAAGAACATCATGTAGAAAGGATCTAGTTGGAGACACTGGGGACAGGTACTAGGGAATCTGCCACCCGGCCAGCTGGCCTGGACCACTCTGGGCTAGAGGCCACCTTGTTCTCAGCTCCTCTCTGCAACTAGAACAGCCTCTGAGTTCTAGATGAAACGCAAGGTGCTTGCCAAGAATGTGGTAATGCCAAGAACACTGTGCTGAGGTTGCATCTTGAAATAGTAAAAGCGAGTGATAGTAAATCACTTCTGTCACACTCTGCATTCATGATGCCCTGCGTTTGCAGAGGTTTAATTTGCTACATTCACTGCGAGTGTGAAAGTTGGCAGACATTCATATTGCCATCAGCCCCTCTGTGGTATTAAAATTGTTAACAGCTCCCGTTTTAGGGGCCCTCACATTGGCCAGCACATTGGCTCAGTGCTTTATATATTATACTGTCCTATTTAACAGAGGAACAATCTGAGGCTCAGAGAGGTCCAGTAACTTGCTCAGTGTCATAAGTTGAGGAAAGGAAGAAGCCAGGGCCCAAACCCACATCTGCCTGACATCTGAGCCCAGGGTCCTCCCTCTGGGCCCCCTAGCCTTGACATCCTATGATTTAAGGACTTTGTGGATTTCTGAAAATGTTTTCATCTACTGTTATATTGGCCCCTCCAAGGAACCTTCTTATAAGGTAAGGAATCTTGGCTCAGAGAGCTGAACTGTCCTCTCCAAGGTCACACAGCTTTTGAAGGGCAGGCTGGGGACTTGGACTGAGCTCTCACCACTGCAAAGCCGAAGCCATCTCTTTGCCATGGCTCCCAAGTTCACAGCAAAGAAAATGGACAGCTAATGTTCCATGCAGCTATGATTCTTTAAAAAAAAAAAAAAAAACCCACATTCGTGTTCTCTTGATCTTTGGCAGGTATTCGTTAAGCAATCAAAAGACAAATACCTAGGAGAGCGGAATGTGCAGGTCACAGCCAGAATGACATCATACGGAGCAGACTGTGCCAAGCACACTTCATTTCCTCTGACAGGACGGCAGGCTGGGAGATAAAGCTCAAGCCACTGACGCTGTCAGTTCCCGTTGTTCTGAAGGACAAGCTAGATCAGCTCCACAGAAGCAACTGAGGACAGAAAAGGGGACAAGTCATGCCACACACCCACAGAGGCACACCCATATAGACATTCACAGACACACCAACACACACACAGGCGCAGACAGACACGCAGACAGACACACCGAAAGATATATCAAAAGGCACACGCGTATAGAAACACACAAAAGACCACCCACACATCCCCAAAGACATATGTGCAGACTCACAGATACACACACACGAATACACACACAGACACAGAGACAAACACACCTGCCTCTCTTCCACGTGTAGTCATGCAAATACACAGACAGGCACAGATACACACACATTTACACACTCACCGAAATGGGTACAGACACACACACACAGACACACATACATGCATACATCCACATCACTTCTTGCTGCTACTCAAACCCCCTCCTCAGTAGTCCCGAAATTATGTTCTTCCCACATTGGAGACGTGGGAGGAGGAACACCTCTGGTATATGTGCATTTTCTTGCCCATTTCTTGCCTGATGTCTTTATCTCAAAGCTTGAGAAATGCATCCCGGTAGATATGCATTGTTAAGACTGGGGGACTGGGAGAAGTCTCTCCACCTTTCTGAGCCTCAGTTTTCTCATCTGTAGAAGGGGCCAATAATAACTGTGATGAACCTGTAGGACTGGAACCCTTTGAAGATTTGGCAGTCAGTGAGGGAGGAACTGCCTATACTACTTATTTGTAGTTTTTTGAATGTCTGTCTCCCTTTGCAACCTGGGAGCCTAGCACAGTGTCTGTCAAGCACGTAGTAGGTGCTCAGTAAATATCTGTGAAATGAATGAATCAAACAGGTCTATATACTTTGTGTTTAGCACAAGACTTGGCACAAAATATGTGCCCAACTAAAGTGTGTCAAAAAAGTAATACATGATTGTGTATTACATATAATTAGGAACCACGTTCTGTTATATGCCAGGCACCTCTGTGACCTCATTTTATCCTCTCCAGACCAAGAAATAGACATCAATTTCTGGACTAGGAAAACGAGACCCAAGGAAATTAAATAAGTCACCCAAGTTTCCCCAGATTCCTGGGGAAGCCATTCAAAGCCAGGCCTCTGATTGCTAAATGGACACTCAAAACATAACTACTGTAGACTCCACGAAGAAATGGATGGAGGAATATTTTCCCTGTGTGACACAACTCAGTGGATGACTTCCACAGCTGGCTGTGCCTTATCCAGGTGTGGGGTAACTCTGGAGAATGAACCGTCACGTTGTCTTCAATCCCAGGGTGATGGCTCGGTCTCCAGCCTTTGGAGCCTTCCATGGTGTTGTATTTTGAACATATTACATTACATTTACAGATACATAGAGTGGATATCCACATATATATCCAAAAGCTGCTGATGTTTGCATTTCTGTCTGCTTCCTGTCAGCTTACACACACACACACACACACACACAGCACATAATATTGTATATGTGTCTGTGTATTATATGTACTATATATGTGACTATTGTCATTTGAGACCCATTCTGTCCCTAGATGTTTTTCTTCTATGTTTGTGTAAACCACACAGCCCCACCCAGAATCTGTCAAATGTTTTCATTTCCTTTGCCTTGGTACAATCCATGGGTTTAAAACTCAACCAACCTGTAGGCCAATCAAGCTACTTTGCCTAACAGCCGCTTTTGGCAGTGATGAATGGTGCCTGGTTGAGCAGCTTGCGAATCCCGAAAGGTCCCTACCTCTGTATTATGTGTGCTTCCGCATGCCTGAGACCTGCTCGAATTCCCCTCTTTTGCCCCCTCACCCCAGCAGTTTCCCTGAAGAAAGGAGGGCTTTGCAGAGAACCTTTGCCTCTGTCTGGGGCAGGCAGAATGGATAGAGACACAGAGCACAGAGGTCAGAATCTTTCCCCACACAGGAAAGTAAAAATGTCCCAAAGTAGTGGCCTCCTGGTGGGCAGGGGGCCAAGGCAGGCGGCGGTGAATCATTAGTACAGCAGGCGGCCTGACTCAGGGCAGAGCGGGAGTGTGTCTCCTGCTCCTCCTGTGATGAACTCCACACGTACTCACAGCTTTGCCAGGTTAAGCATGGAGACATCTGAGGGCAAGGGAGGCTCTATTTCTGATAGCTTGACCCCAAAGATGACGTAGGTTATTGTCTATCACTTTTTAAAAAAAATCACTCTGTTGTGGTCTGGCACAGTGGCTCGTGCCTGTAATCCCAGCACTTTGGGAGGCCAAGGCAGGCAGATCGCCTGAGGTCAGGAGTTTGAGACCAGCCTGACCAACATGGAGAAACCCCATCTCTACTGAAAATACAAAAATTACCCGGATGTGGTGGCAGGTGTCTATAGCCCCAGTTACTCAGGAGGCTGAGGCAGGAGAATCGCTTGAACCTGGGAGGCGGACATTGAGGTGAGCCAAGATCATGCCATTGCACTCCGGCCTGGGCAACAGGAGCGAAAGTCCGTCTCAAAACAAACAAAAAATAATCACTCTGTTGCTTCCCAATTGTAAACTCTATTCACCGGGGAGCCTTGCATGAACAGAGCAGAGTTTTAAACACTGCTTTAAAAGCAGTAACCAAGTGGCCCACATTTTCCCTACGTTAGCCACCTCCAATGCCTCTCCCCACCAGCAGCTACCTGAAATTCCCCATTAGCAGTTCACTTCATGGGACTGAACTTAGCCCTCTCCTGGGATGTTCTTTAAACTACAGCCTTATGAAGAGTAAGATGAGATGGAGGGAAAGGGTGGTGACAAAATAAAGGAGAGAGCTACTGCTGGCCCGAGCCAGGCACTTGACAAATTCATCTTCTGGACACCCACGGTCCCTAACTCTTCAGAGATACTGAAAGGGACATTTCAGAGAGGGGACACAACCTCCTGAATAGTCACAGAAAGGCTAGATTCAAATGGAGGTGTATGTGGCGTCGATAGACTCTTTCCACATATCCCTGCTGACTCCTGAATACTTTACGGTCCTACGAGAAGACCGCAAGGCACCACACTGTGTCTGCATCGGGATTACAGATAAGTGTCCGCTCAAGTGCCAAAGCTAATACACTGGTAGGACCCAGAACAATGTAATGCTTCAGGAAACACTGGTCTATTTCATGGAAATATTGAAATTTAGAACACACCACCCATCTTGCTAGCAAGGAGACCAAAAGCCCACAGCTAAGGATGGCACAGCTGAAAGAAAGAAAGAACGTGGGTCCCCTGATGGGATAGCGAGCTGCTGACTCCAGCCCTGGAACTCTTTTCTTCAGTGAATCTTAGTGCCTTATTTATTTGGGCCATTGTCAGCTGCATTTTTTTTTCCTCTTTGTTGAAAACATCCCAGTTGACCACCATCCATGGCAACTATTGCAAAGTACTAGAGTTCCACAGCTGCCCCTTGCATGTACTTCCAATCTGGGCGTTTCTCCTCCAGAACCTTCTGCTGAGAACTGCAGCATGGAGAGGTTTCTTATCCATGGGATCCTGACTCCTGCCTTGATTTCAGACTAAACCAACCCTCTCCTCCTTCCCAAGCCTTTTCTTTTTTTCCAGACATGGTCTTGCTCTGTCACCCAGGCACACAGCCTGGAGTGCAGTGGTGCAATCAGGGCTCACAGCAACCTCGACCTCCTGGACTCAGGTGATCCTCCCAAGTAGCTGGGACCACAGGGGTGTGCCACCATGCCTGGCTAATTAAAAAAAAAATAGTTATATAGATGAGTAGAAGAAATTTTGTCCAGGCTGGTCTCAAACTCCTGGGTTCAAGCAATTCTCCTGTCTCAGCCTCCCAAAGTGCTGAGATTACAGGCTTGAGCCACTCCATCTGAACCTCAACCTCCATCTCTTCAGGTGTCCATCCTGTCAACTTGGCAAATGGCACCATTAGAGGACTTGGAGTTGCCCTGGATACCCACATCCCCTCAGACACCCAGTCCTGCCAGCCCTACCCTCTAATATGGGAATTTATCCCCTGCACATCCCATCCATCTTCCCAGTGCAGGCTTCACCTTGCCTTGCCTTGTTGGTATGGCTCTCCCAGGCTCCTCACTGGTACCCTATCTCCAGCCCATCTTCTACCCTGGCCCAAGAAGAACTTTCTAAAACACAAAGCCTGCCATATCACCACATGCTTAAAACTTCTCCCATGAGTCTACATTTCCTGAAGATAAAATCCAAATGCCTCAGCCTGACATCCAAGACGTCTTGTTACCTGATTCCTGCCCACTTCTCTCCAACCTTATCTGCAGCCATTCCTGGAGACACAACCTGCGCTCCCTTCGAGCAGACGCACCCACACCACTGGCCATTCAGAGGCTGTCTTCCCACCTCCCCACCTTCGGACGGACTCCTCCCTCTGCTGAACTCCCCTTTCCTTGATTCTGTAACTCCAGTCCATCCTTCAAGCTTAGTCCCGGGCTCCCGGAGGGTCAGCCTGCACGGAGTGCCTCCTCTGGGCTCCCATACCCCCTGGCATCTCTTATTGCACTGTGCCTGTCAATCTGTTTACAAGCCTGACCCCCACTTTTCCTAATTAGGTTGCAACTTCTGAGGACTGGTGCTAAGTCTTTATTTTGTTTTATTTTTATTTATTTATGTTTTATCTTTTGAGATGGAGTCTCACTCTATCGCCCAGGCTGGAGTACAGTGGTGTGATCTCAGCTCACTGCAACCTCTCTCTCCCGGGTCAAAGCAATTCTCTTGCCTCAGCCTTCTAAGTAGCTGGGACTACAGGCATGTGCCACCGCACCAGGCTAATTTTTGTATTTTTTGTAGAGACAGGATTTTACCATGTTGGCCAGGCTGGTCCCGAACTCCTGGCTTCAGGTGATCTGCCCGCCTCAGCCTCCCAAAGTGCTGGGATGAACCACTGCATCCAGCCTTGGTGCTGAGTGTTTTAATGTTTTTGTCCTTGGCACCCTGAACAGTGACAGACCCATGGCGAGTGCTAGTAAATGCACACTGGACAGATGTGAGGGGCAGATAGTGTTGAGAAGGTCTGTGGTTTCCTCTGGCTTTTTATTTTCCTGCCTTGGCCTTCCCTGCTTTAAGTCAGTTCAGGCTGTTCCCTGTGACAGCAGAAAGGAGACAAAAATGAGTCTTCCTTGGCTTTTCAGCTTTCGAGACGAGTTTCTCAGGAGATTGAAAATTCATGGCTTAGCCAAAAAATGCTGGAGGAGGACATCATGAGCAAAGGCTCTCCCCGCAGGCCTGGGGACCAAGAGAACGTGCTCGGCTGCTGTGGAAAGGTTATCACGGCGGGTGTGCTGAGACTCTCAGTGTCCCCGGGAAATGGACTTTCAGTCTCTGCTCTCTCGGCCAGGTGTCAGGGCAAAGACAAAGTCCCTCAGAGGCACAGCCCGTGGAATCTCACTACAGAAAGGAAGAGGGGGTACCTAGGGATGAGGGAAGGGCCAAAGGAGGTGGCCACATAGTACGTCTGGGAGACTCGGGGCTTAGACGCCTCATGGATCCTGTGAGAAACAAGAGTAAAACAGTGATGCCTGTGAGCCCCAGAATGTGACAGAAGCAGAGTCACCTGACCGGAGCTAGGTTGCAGGCAGGAACAAGGGACAGCTCCATGGTGACCTGCATTGACCCACGACCCAGAATGACAAATGCTAGGGCCAGGTGGCATGGGAAAGCAGGTGGCCATCCTTTTGTCACCTTTGTACACCACACAGAAATGCAATCTCTGGGAGAAGGAGGAGCAGATCAGGTGAGACTGATCTGTTACCTATCTGGGCTGAATGAAGGCTCAAATAGGAACTGAGCTCAATTATGATAGAGATATTTAGATCTACCCCACACCTGAGTTTATGGACTGAAAATTGTACTTTCTACAAGCACAGGACTGAACTCAGACGATAAAACCAACATGCCCCAAACACACACATATTCAGAGCTGGGGCCTTGCCTGAAATAAGGTCCATCTCTGTCCTCCATTCTGACTGCCGGGGCAGTTCAGCATGACACGCCAAGAATACGTGAACTAGATCCAAAGTCTCTCTGGTCGAGGATGACAACTACAGCTAAAGGTCCAAACACAGTAAACCATACAAGGAACGAGAGTTGAACAGTCAGGGCACAGGCTTCTGCTTGAAGACAACCTTTTGGGGCTGCCCAGGACTGAGCAGGGCTTCAGGCACCCCTCCTCCCTGTGACTCAGAAGCAGGGCGTCCAGGAAAGTCTTCTTGGAAAAAATGAGGTTGGGGATGAACTTTGAAAATGAGTAGAACTATGAGGGGAGAGAGGAAAGAGTCACCAGGAAAACAGAACTACACAAGCCAAGGCCCCATGGGAGGAACGAGTTGGGCTTGCTCCTGGAAGGAAACAGGTCCCATGTCTGGAGCCTGGAAGTGGAGGTGGGTGGATGAGGCAGGACCTCGCTTAGCACTTCCAAAAGCCAATTGGCACCTCCCTGCCCCGAGTGATCCCTTCTTCTGATGTTCATGCCCATGTGGAATCCCCGCCCTTGAGCTTGGGCTGGACCCAGTGACTTGCTTCTGATGGACGGAATAAAATAGTGATGGATGCCCCTGCCGAGGTTTGGTTACAAAAGACTTCCATCTTGCTCACATTCTCTCCCTTCCTTTCTCACTAGCTCGTTCTGATGAAGCAAACTGCCACGCTGTGAGCTGCCCTTTGGAAAGGCCCATGCTGCATGGCACTGAGGAGCCTCCAGCCAGCAGCCAGTGAGGAGCTGGGTCCTGCCAGCCACCATGTGAGTGAGCTGGGAAGTGGATCCAACCCCATTTCAGCCTTGAGATGGTCACAGCCCCCCGGACAGCTTGCTTGCAGCCTTGTGAGGGACCTTGAGGCTAAGGACCCAGCTAAGCCACACCCAGATTCCCAACCCAGAGAAACAATGAAATGATAAACTGTGCTGGCTTTTAAGCCACTAAGTTTTGGGGTAATTTGTTACACAGCAATGGATAACTAGTACAGCCAGTAACATAGGCAGATATGAGACAGTGCAAACTATTTTAGATTTTAGTGGTTATCCTTTGGGTTTTAGAGTGCTCCAGGCAGGTTCTCAACCTGGCACCTACATGTAATCCATCTGACCTTCCTGATTCATAAAATCTATGCATCATCTGAAGTTGGATGGAAACCGATGTTGCTTTATTAACATCGAGGTGGTAGGTGGGCAATGGGAGGTTGAGAAAGATGGGGACTAACCTCGGGCTGACAACCTATTGAACTCTGGCCCTTGCGGGATGTTTTGCTGAATAAGTATCTCACTGATCCTTAAGGTATCCATGAATCCTGATGTGTGCAGTTAAGTAACTCACCGAGGAACACCCAGTCAGTCAGAGGCACGGCCAGGACCTTCCTGCAGCTCTGCCTTTGAGACCAGCTGTGTGCCACAGGGTTCTGACCTTACTCTCACCAGTGGCCCTTTCCAGAAACAGCCGGTCCACTGAGTGAGGACTGATGGCAGAGAAGGCAGAAAACCCAAGACACTTTATTGTTCCCGGGGAAATATGCCCAGGAAACCTTTCCAGGGAAGTTGAAGAAGCTGCATGTTGGCTATGGCAGAGGTGACATTCTGCCATTGCCCTCTACTAACAGAACCCCTGTTATGATTGGGAGGGTCTACCAGCCCCATAAATTTCCCAACCCCTCTTGCCATAGAGGGTACCCAATAAGATGTAAGTTGAAGTCAATGGGAGAAGCTTCTGGTCAAGAGTTTTAAAAGTGCTGACTCATCTGAGAGTTGCCTCCTCTTGCACTTCTGGCCCCTTCTTGGTGCCGGGAATGTGGACATAATGGCTGGAGCTGCAGCAGCGTTTCATGACCATGCAAAGACCTTGACAGAGGAAGCCACTCTCTGAGGGTAGCAGAGCACAAAGATAGAAAGAGCCTTGGCTTCTTGGAAGGGATGACTGGGGAGCCATCATTCTAGTCTTTGACTGTTTGCATCAGGACTTATTTTATATGAGAGAAAAGAAAGTAAACTCTTGTTGTTTAAGCCACTGTTATCTGGGTTTTCTGTTACAGGTATCTGATACTAGCCCTGAGTGATATACTTGCATTCTTAGTAAGGTATTTAAGCAGGATTTGGGGATTTCATTTTTAAATGGCCAGGATCCCAGACTCTCAAAAAAAAGTTCCCCTTCTCCCTCTCTTAGTTAAATAGTTATTAGTGTACTCTCCAGAAGACGGGGCACTGCAATTCCTGAGCACCTACTTTACCCCACGCACTGTGCTCAAGTCGTATTCTTCGTACTTGCCTCACGGTGAATTTGTGAGATGGGATCACCATTCCATGTTATGGATGAGGAAATGGAAGTTGGACAGACTGTACCACTGTTCAGGGAGACACAGCTAGAATTTGAACCCAGACCTCTCTGACTCCATGGCCCAGACTTTCTCTGTCTCCTGGATGTAGAACTCTGTGTTCCAGTTTGGGCAGAAGGTGGGGCCAGTTGGACCATTCGGAGGGCCCTGGCTCAGGGTGCCATCCCTACCCCCAAATCTTCCACCTGTAGCCACAGGCCGAAGTCTTCTCTACTGCAAGGTGATAAAGCAGACAGCCCAGCTGGCCGTCCTCTCCTCACTCGCTGCCATCCTATTTAGTGGCCATCTGGCTTTCATCTCTGTGATTTTCTGACTGTCCCTCCTCAAGGTCCCTCTTAAAGAGGCAGACGCCCTGTTTGCCTTCAGTAAAGGACCTCCACTCCCAAGCCAGTGCACCCCCAGCCTTTACCAGGGCAAGCCTGCCTGACAAAGAAAAGGCCACACAACAGGGGTTTCTGTTAGCAACACAAGTCTATTTCAAACCTCGGATTAGAGTATCCGAAAGGATTACCTGTTCCAAGCAAACACATTCCCACCCTCTGGCAGAAATGCGGCTGGAGCAGCCTGACGCCACGGCAGGCTCCAAATATTCTCCATCGAAGCTTGCTTTATCCTGTTTGAAACTCCTCTGTCTGTCCCCAGAGAGTCTGGAAATACACTCTTTCTAGGAGCTGATGGAAAATTAACCCACATTGTGAGAGAGCTAGGTGATGCTGAATTGGGGACAGGAAGGTCCATTTGAAAGGGGGGAAAAAAAGCGTGTTCTTTGTAACCAGGACAAGGCTAACCATGCCTTCTCTCTATTGGTCCAAATCTATGCCAGCCTCCCACTGGCATCTGCGGGTGTGCTGAGAGCAAGCTATGGATTTCTATAGCGATTGTCACCATGGTACTAGGTATGTTATTCTGTTATGTCAAGAGGAAAAATAATCAAAAGGTCAAAAGAAGAGAATCTACCAGAGGGCTTTTCAATCTACAAATATTTATTAATGCTTTGGTGTGTTCCTGGCATCACATTAGATGCTAGCAAGAGCAAGATAGGCCCGGAGAACTCACCTGTATTGCAAATCCACCGTGAGGCTAAAACGCAAGGCCAGCCACTGTTTACCCGTGATCCGATTTCTCTCTCCTGGCAGCATGGAAAGGGCAACAGTATAATCCCTGTTTTCTTAGTGGGGGATAAAATGAAGTGTAAGTGACTTGCCCAAGTGCATCTAGAATTTGAGACGAAGGGTGTGGTCTGGACCAGGCCATCTCAGTTGGAAATAGACAGTATGTGTGGTGGGGATTGTGAATATAAATGAATGAAAGGTCTAAGATGTGAGACAAGGGAACCCACAAGGGTATTAAGCACCTGCAACTAGCCACAGGGAGACTCTCTTGCCTCCCGTAGACTTGAGGGGCAGAAAAAGGAAACTGCATTACCAGAGCCCAGTGGGGGCTGCAGCTGAGGAAGGGGCCTGGGCTTGGAGCAGGCGAGAGTTGGGCAGAGAATGGATAGTGGGTAAGATGAGAAAGCAGGAGCCACCAGCATAGATACGCTTCCTGACCAAGCTTGGGCCATGGTCCCCACCCTGGGTGTTGAAGGCCTGGGACAGGGTATGCTGTCCTGTAGGAATTAATCGGTTATCCTATCCCTGTAGGAATTAATCGGTTATCCCTGCACTAATTCTGGGGAACAACTACAGAACTCAGTGGCGTATGCTAACAAGCCTTTCTATTTCTTACTCATGAATCTGAGAATAAGTTGTGTTCTTGCTGGGAGGGACTGGGCTTGACCCCAGACTAATGCCAGACGTGGGTCTGTACCATGTCCCTCTTATCCTGTGGAGATCAGGACACATGTTTTTCTCACTGTGGATAATAGGGGCACACAAGACCAAATCACACAAACACGTTTAGAGCCACTGCTCAGCTCGTAAGCACTCATGTGCCGCTGGTTCACAAGAGTCACATGACCAAACTCAACTTCAGTCCCTTGGAGAGAAAGACTCTCCCCTTCAATGGAGAGACACTGAAAAGTCATGTGATAAAGGGCATAGATGTATAATTCTCTAACGGGGGAATGAAGAATCGAGAGCAATATTCCAATCTATTATATTTCCCGGAGAAAATAAAATGTTAACCCCAAACAAGAAATAAACGTAGGCTGAAAACCACCAATGCCCACCACAATGGTTTTGCGTAATACCCACTCAGATCAGTGGAAGAAGCTTGGTGGTAGGGGGCGGGAGTGAGGATGTTTTCACTGGATTCCTTCTTGTTCTTGGATCAAGACACGAAAAGTTCCGATCAGTGAGACAACAGAGGCTGGGATGGGGCAGGTCTCTGATGGAGACCTGAGGAGTCTGAACACAACACTGTCCTATTTCTGACATTTATGAACGCCATGATGATCAAATTCAGAGAAATGACAAAGTTGGGGATCATACCCCGACTCTGGGTCCTGAAACATTTGGAACTCCAACACAGTATGAAGGTCATGTCTGAGAAACTGAATCCAAACTCATTATTTCACAGTGGTCGTTATCAGTCCTGCCCATTGGGCTTCAAAACCTGACCACATGGGCAAAAAGATTGGGAGATTTTGCTTAGTTCTGTGTTCCTAATTATAGCCCTTCTCTGAGCCTCAGTGCCTCATTTGCAAAATGAGACTAACAAGACCTGCTTCAGAGACACAGGGAGACAACTCAAGCAACACTGTGTGTGAACTAAGCTTGGAACCCAGCAGGTGCCCAATGCATGTTGGTGCCTAGGCACCCTCACCTCAGAAGCAGCAGATATGCCCATAACTAGTGTTTCCAGAGGACTCAAAGATCATGTTTCGTGGGGTGTGCCCAACAGAAAAGCTGGAGCAAGCCCTCACTATGGGAGATGGGCAGCCTGCTCACTCCTGCACATGAGCCCGCATTGGAAGTGGCCCATTCGACTCAGGCATACGGCTTAAAGGGACACTTTGACAAAGGGTAGCAGGCTCAGCAAGAGCCACAGGAGAAAAAAAAAGGAGCCCAACATCCTTTCTAATGAAAAAAGAAGAAGAAAAAGTTGAAAGAATAGAGGAGCATTAGGAAAGACAGAAATATAATGCCAAATATTTGCCAGAGTGGCTTCTATTTTGAGAATATAGAACACCATCAGATGCAAGTGGCAGGCTGGGGATTCTAGCTCAAAGTAGGGAAGGAATTTGCACCCGTAGCAGTTGCCTGAGTTTGGAACACATGGCCTTATCATGGGGCTTGGGTCAGACATATCTAGTTCAAATCCTGCCCTAGCTCCTCACTCCTCAGACAGCCTTGGGGCAAACATGTCTGCTTCTCTAGGCTTCAGTCCAGACCTGAGTTTTGATCACATTAAAAGCTAAGAAAGGGGGAACAGACAACAAAGATTATTGGATTTGGCCTCCAGTCATTCCCCCCACCCCCAGAACCAGAGAGAAGGCAGAAGCCATAGGAGGGGAAATACTGATCCTCTGGGTGCGAGAGAACATGGGACAATGGGAAGGTCATGGTGTATCGCCTGCACCTTGCAAGATGGCAGGTTCACAAGAGAGAGTGAAGCAGAGGGCAGCTTTTGCCTGGTTCACGCCATCTCTCCAGGACCTAGCACAAGACCTGATATAATGGCACCTTTGATCAATATTGGAAAGCAAGAAAGAAAGTGGGAGGGAAGGAAAGGGAAGGGAAGGGAAGGTGAGGGGAAGGGAAGGGAGGGAGGCATTCTTTGTGCTAAGCCCTTCTGCTTTACAGACCTTCCCAAGTACTTGGTAACCTTCCCAAGTACTTGGTAACCTTCCCAAGTACTTGGTAAATCAGGAATTATTATCCCTTATTTTCCCAATATGTGGAAATTGGGCTTAGCAATTTACCTTTTGCAATTTATGTGACCTTGCAATTTGCCTTTTGCAATTTATATAACCGTTCTGTGCCTCAGTTTCCTCATCTGAAAAATAGGAGGTGACAATAATAACACTTGGCTCATAGACTTGTCATGTGAGTGCCTTGTCTGAGACATGATGAACTCAGATTCAGTGTAAGTTACTATTATCACATTGCAAAAGGCAGCTTTGGGACTCAAGGCCTGGTCTTTTTGATTGAAAGATTCTTTTTACCTTATCATGCACTTCTACAAACATTTAAAAGGGTCTACACTGTAATCAATGCCTAATACATAAATTAATTTCCAGTTAGTTTGCTTCCCCCAGGTTGAGGCCTGAGCACGATTTTGATAAGCTACACATTTATAAATTGCTCAGAGCTGGATTTATTAGGGAAGGGTGGTGAAAATGTGGCACAGGGCAGAGGAGGAGAAGTAATTCCTATAAAGTAGTGTCAAAGCAATAAATGCAGGTCGTGGGATTCATGATGATGACAGCTCATCAGCTTCCACGAATATTTGATCAGGTTGGGTTGCGGGAGTATGACCTGGAATTTTCAGGCAGGCTGTGGCTTAGGCTTATAAATAGTGAACATGCAGGAATGAAATGGACTCCCAAACCTGAGTATCCCTTCCACCGGAAATTTCTGCTGCATCAACTGGGGGAAAGTGGTGGGTCAACTAGAGGGACCAAGGGGTGAGGGGGAAGAGGGGAGCTGCTAATCACCCACCATCACCCCACCCCTCTACCCTGCTCCCCCCAGTGCCCCCAAATGACCAGTGGTTCCCCTGGCACTGATCTGAGATGGCGCCATTAACAAGGGCCAGAAGCCATTTAGTCTGCGATGGAATAGCTGGGATAGTGTGAGCCAATCTCCAAGCCCCAAGCTGTCCTCCAGCCCTCTCAGGAGCAGCTCAGGTTTCTGGCCCAGTGAATGGCGCAAGCTGGGGCCTCTCTAAGCAGATCCAGTTACACTCCTGCACTGCCTGCCTAAGCCAGGGACACTCGGTTAGAGGAGATCAGACTCTGGCTTGTTGGTGACCCTGAAGTGAGGGCCTATTAGCCCTAACCGTCTCCGCTGCTGCATCCAGGCTTATGGCTGTGACCTGAACCTTTGCTTAAGAGGGAGGCCATGGAGACAGGAAAATTTGGTTTTCCAAATTTCCGAATCCTAGATCTGCTGCTTTCTAGCTAGGGGACTTGAGCAATGATTTAGCCTCTCTGAGTTTCAGTTTTCTCATCTTTAGTGTGGGGATAATGCAAGTATTCAGCTTGTACCTTTATCAGGAGATATAAGTGAGATGGGCCGTGAAAAATTATTTTGCTCAGTGCTTGGCTCATACTACGTGCTTTGCTCATACTACGTGCTGCATTATTTTTGTATTTTGCTATCATTGCAGCTGGTTAGAGTATGTTTCTAGGAAACAGAATTTTGTGCCACATTCGCCAAGGTCATCTTTGTTAGACTCAAATGGAACAATGAGATTGTCTAGTGTCCAACTATTTCTTAGGGACAGACTGCAGCCCAGATAAGCAACTTCCTCCAGGTCACACAGTTAGCTGGGGGCAAAGCTGAGCCTGAAACCAGGCCATGTGAGCCACATCCTTCTCCTCCTCCTCCTCCTCCTCGTACGCTATCCAGTGTACAAAATGTTTTCACACGTATCTGTCTCCATCATGCCCCACTGCAGCAACCCACATGCAGAACAAAGAGAAGTGGGCCCGTGCAGCCTTGTCTGCCTCACTCCCAGTGCATTCTGGGAAGCTCCTCCAAGCCCTGGGAAGCCTTGACAATTAGCATCCTTCTGGCAGGCTTTTTAATTTAATTTTAATTTTCAAAGGAAATCAGCATAGTCAACCTCTTTAGGATTTTAGTTTGAACTTTAATTTCAGCCCCAAGCCTCAACAATATCTCTGTTCTTTGCTCCCTCCATTTAATTTTTTTGTTTTCAAGATAGGGTCTCGCTCTGTTTCCCAGGCTGGAGTGCAGGGGTACAATCAGAGCTCACTTCAGCCTCTGCCTTCTGGGCTCAGGTGATCCTCCCATCTCTGCCTCCCGAGTAGCTGGGATTACACATATGTGCCACAATGCTTTGGCTAATTTTTGCATTTTTTGTGGAGACGGGGTTTCACCATGTTGCCCAGGCTAGTCTTGAACTCCTGAGCTCAAGTGATCCACTCGCCTTGGCCTCCCAAAGTGTTGGAATTACAGGCGTGAGCCACTGTGCCAGACCTTACTCCCTCCGTTTCAAAGGAGAGCTGGAGAAATGTATCTGTCCCTGTGTGTGTGTGTGTGTGTGTGTGTGTGTGTGTGTGTGTAAAAATTAAAGCAAATGCTCATGGTACAGGATGTTTCCCCTCCCAAGGAAGAGAAAAGGAAAAGCTGGGCTGTAAAACTTGTGCTCTAGGCACCAACCTTGCTGCTACAATACAGCAGTCACCTGTGTTGTTATGAATTTTTAAAATAAACCTGAACTGAATTGTAATTCAGACAAAACAGTGTTTTGCCTAAAAACAAAACCCTAAAACTGTAAGCCACGAGACACACTGGGGGTCAGCGTCAGCATGCGGGAGACACAGGCTTTAAACCCAGACAGACTTGAGTTCAAGTCTCAACTCTACCATGCACTGGCCATGAGACCTTGAAAATATCACTGAGCATCTCTGGGTCTCTGTCTTCTCATCTGTAAAATAGGGACAGTACCAACCACCTCATAGGCTCTTTGTCGGACATAAAATGAGAGGATGTATAGAAAGTACCTGATATAGGAAATGTGCAGTCAATAAGAGCTGTCATTAAATGTGACTGTCACCATGGCATGACTTCCCCCAGTGGCATTTCTGGCAGAATTTCTAGATGGTTCTGCTGTGCAGGGGAGGCCTGAGAAAGCACTGAATTCTTCTACCCATTTTTCAAATGAGGAAACTGAGGTCCAGAGAGGTGATTTAGAAGGGAACTAGGAATATTAAAAGCTGGAAACGTCATAGAAACTCTGTTTTTGAGCTGTTTCAGGGCAGTCCTGCTGACTCAAGGGGCTGGGGAGAGGTGGACAGTGGAGCTGAATTTTTGAGACTTATTTACAAGGCCAGGGCCCACAGCCTGGGCCTCAGTGATATCGATGCCACAGCCAACTGCACCACCTGTACCACCAGAGGATTGGGGGCAGAACCAGCCAGGGGTGTTTGGTCCTGTCTGCAAGGCTGTGGGTTGACTGGCTGGTCACTGCAAGGCGCCCTTAGGTCAGGTTTCTGGCGTAAAATGGGAATAATGTTTCCCCCTCAGACTCATTGTAAAGACAGATGCTACACGGGAAGAAAGGGTTGCTAACCTCATCTGTGTTCTGGGCTGGGCTGAGTGTTTCTCACACAGTAGCTCATTTGGTTCCCCTGGTACCCCCCAGGAGGCAGGAACCATCCCTTCCCCTTATTGAACAGATATAGAAACTGAGGCTTTGAAGGTGAAGTAACCCACTCAAGGTCACACAACTGCTAAGTGGAAGGAAGAATGGGGTCTTGGCCTCTGCCTGTCAGGATGCAGGTGTCTGCGATGCTCTTCTGGACATGCCCAGTGGGTTCTCCGTGAGTGGCCTCCACAACCAGCAGCAAGTCATGGAGGAAGGCAGAGAGAACAGCTAGCTCTGCCCCCGAGGTGGAAAGGAAGGCCGCCTCAGGGCAGCTTCCAGGACCCAGATTGTTTCAGTGACAGTAGATCATGCTCCCTAACACCTCCGCGTGGCATGGGAGGGCTGGGGGCATGGAAGAGCAGGTTTCGTGCCTCCTGCGCTAGCTTGCTCCAGCTGCCATGACAAAATACCACAGACTGGGATGCTTAAACCAAAGACATCTATTGCCTCGTAGTTCTGGAGGCTGGAAACCCAAGCTCAAGATGTCAGCAGGGTTGGTTTCTCTTGAGGCCTCTCTCCTTGGTGTGCAGATGCCGTCTTCATTCGCATGGTCTTCCCTCTGTGTGTGTCTGTGTCCTAATGTCCTCTTCTTATAAGGACACCATTCATACTAGATTAGGGCACACCATAATGGCTCCATTTAACTTCTTACCCTCTTTCCTTCTGGCTGGGTGTCATGGCTCATGCCTGTAATCCCAGCTCTTTGGGACGTCAAGGTGGATGGATTGCTTAAGGCCAGGAGTTTGAGACAAGCCTGGCCAACATGGTGAAACCCCGTTTCTACTAAAAAATACAAAAAAAAAAAAAAAAGCCAGATGTGGTGGTGCACACCTGTAATCCCAGCTACTCAGGAGGCTTAGCATGAGAATCACTTGAACCTGGAGGCAGAGGTTGCAGTGAGCCGAGATGGTGCCACAGCACTCCAGCCTGGGTGACAGAGTGAGACTTTGTCTAAAAAAAAAAAAAAAAAATTGCTTTCTGTAAATATGGTCACATTTTGAGGTACTAGGGGTTAGGGCATCAACATATGAATCTGAGGCCGGGTGGACCCAGTTCAGCCATGACACCTCCTGTGAGGGGTCAACTTGCCTTTCTGGGTCCACCCACTGTGGCCTGTGGGATCTTTCATAGCCTCTCAGCAGCGCAGCCTCTGAACCACAGCCTGGGCTCCTCGGGTCTCCAGCCAGAGAAGGCTCTGCTCAAGTGTCATCTCCTCAAAGAGGCCTCCACTGACCATCCTGTCTAAACAAGAGCTCCCCTCCCCTAGCCACACACATTCTCTTCACAGTATCTATCATCTCCTGGACCTGGGGATGTGTTATTTGCTGGCTTAAGTATTATCCTTCTCCCCACCGAAATGTCAGCTCCACGAAGATAGAAATTTTATTGTGTCCCAGCTGTGTTCCCAGCACTGAAAAAATCCCCGGAGCCACGGGTTGGAGGGAAGGGGCGGGAAGGAGGGAGGGCTGAATAGGTGGATCACAGGGAATAGTGGCATTCTGCGTGTCACGATGTCTTCGTGCAAAGCCACAGAATGCACAACACAAAAAGGGAACCGTAATGTAAACTCTAGGCTTTAGTGAATAAAAATGTTTCAGTATTGGCTCATCAGTTGTAACAAATGTAGCACATCCATGCCAGATGCTAATCACAGGTGCTAACAGGATGCGGGAGGCTTTGGAAGTAGATGCGAACTCTGTATTTTCCACTCATTTTTCTATAAACCTCAAACTGCTCAAAACAATGAAGTCTACTGATTTCTTAAACAGCACGTAGCACATAGTAGGTACACAGTAAATATTTGCTAATGACTGAAGGATTCAAATGGTCAGCCTTAATTTATGGAGGTTTACGCCATGCCCCGCATGGTAATGCGAAAAACCTAGGTGAGATACAAGGCATAGACCCTCCAAAGAGTGACAGAACTAGCAAGAAAAAAACACAAGGTCAAGGGCGATTAGGTCAATGGTAAGTAAAACACAAGGTCAGTGGCAGACACAATGTGAGTGGTAATTAATTCATTCTGAAGCTCCTGTAAATTGCCTGCAGGGAGGCTGTGCTGTTGGCCACCTGCAGACAGTACCCCAGCCCCCACCTGAGGCTGCAGGAATGGCTTGCAGTCAATAAAGCAGGAGCGACCCCCAACCACTGAGGATTGCCTGGGTAGGGTATTCCATGGCGTGAGCCACACGACTTCTCAGAGCCCAGCTAGCCTTGGCAATTACCTGTCCATTACACACCATCCCATGGTTTTACTCTGTTCCGTGTGTCACTCCCCTAGTCTCTCACCAAGATGCCTGGGGTCACCTCCCAAATAAAAACCTTGCCCCAAATCCTTGTCTCAGTGTCTGCTTCCTGAGGGACCTAAACTAAGACACTACCCACTGTAAAAGGTGGTGCAGAGAAGGGTCTCCATAAGGGGTAATCACTATTATCATGCTACTATTAGTAACAGTAATAAAAAGCACCATAATGATGAAATAACTGAGACCCCGAGAGAGAGGGTCTCTTGCCGTAGTTCACTTCAGAAGGTAGATAGCAAAGGGATTTCTAATCTAGTCTGTCTGACTTTAACATCTGTGAGATCCCACACACCTACACACCCACACACCTACACACTCTGAGTTAAAATTCCTGCTGCAGATTCCCAGAGCTCCCAAGGAGCTGCTATTGGGGGTGAGATGACGAGGATGGTTGGAGTAATCCCAGAGAGCTTCCTGGAGGAGGTGGCATGGAGTCTCAAGGGAAGAATACAGATTCTGGAGTCAGGCTCAGATTTGTGATTGGGTTCTATGTCCCTGAGCAAGTCACTTTAACTACTTGGAGCTTCAGTAATCCCATTAGAAAAAGAAATAATGGGGCCCAGCTCACACAATTGTTATGAAAAGTAAATGTATTGGTGAAGAGAACAGGTTTTAGACTGAGAGAGCTCTGGGTTGGGATCCCAGTACTGTCACTGACAAGATTAGAAAATACTCTTAATCACTCTAAGCCAAAGTTCTTTCATTTGTAAAATGGAAATATTATTAGTTCCTACCAGTAGAATTATAGTGAGAATTAAATAAGATAGCACATGCAAATCCCTTAACACCGTGTATGAAATGCAGTCAATGCTCACTAAATGTTTGGTACTTTTCATCAAGATGTTAGTGGCAATGGAGTAAATTGGTGCAAACTATTCTGGTTAACAATGTGGCACATCAAATTAAAAACGTACATACCAATGGCCCAGCGATTCCACTTTTAGGGGTTTATCCTATGAATATATCTAGACACATGTGTGAGAATGCTGAGGGGAATATCATTTGTAACAGCAAAACACTGGAAACAACTCTACTGCCTCAAGAGTGAGGGAACTGGTTACATCAGCGGCAGCAGTACCCACAAAGAAATGCCATTCAGTTGTCAAAGAAGAAATGCAGATTCATGAGTGGGGTATACAGAAAGATGTCCAAGGTATACTGGTAAGTAAAAAGGCAAGTGATAAAAGAGGTGTATCTATTAACCTGTCTCTTTAAAAATTATTATTATTTTTTTTTTTTTTGAGACGGAGTTTCGCTCTATCGCCCAGGCTGGAGTGCAGTGGCCAGATCTCAGCTCACTGCAAGCTCCGCCTCCCGGGTTCACGCCATTCTCCTGCCTCAGCCTCCCAAGTAGCTGGGACTACAGGCGCCCGTCACCACGCCCGGCTAGTTTTTTTTTTGTACTTTTTAGTAGAGACGGGGTTTCACCATATTAACCAGGATGGTCTCGATCTCCTGACCTCGTGATCCGCCCGTCTCGGCCTCCCAAAGTGCTGGGATTACAGGCTTGAGCCACCGCGCCCGGCCTAAAAATTATTTTTTGAGACAAGCTGTCTGTCACCCAGGCTGGAGTGCAGTAGTTCAATCACAGCTCACTGCAACCTCCTCCTCCCGGGCTCAAGTCATCCTCCCACGTAGCTGGGACTACAGGCATGTACCACCACACCTGGCTAGTTTTTTTGTATTTTTAGTAGAGATAGGGTTTCTCCATGTTGCCCAGGCTGGTCTCAAACTCCTGGGCTCAAGAGAGCCTGTAATCCCACAGTGCTGGGATTACAGGGGTGAGCCACTGCGCCTGGCCTTGTCTTGTTTTTCGTTGTTTGGTTTTGTTTTTTGAAGGCAAACACATGTGCTTCGAAATATTCTAAAAATGTTCTCAAGGAAGTGTGAACCCAAAGTATCTGAGACAGATCTTAATCAATGTAAAAAGTTTATTTTGCCAAGGTTAAGGACGCACCTGTGACAAAGCCTCAGGAGGTCCTGAGGCCAAAAATCCTTTTGCCAAAAATTCTTTGTCCCGAAGGCGGTCCAGATACAGCTTGCTTTTATATATTTTAGGGAGCCATGAAACATCCATCAATATGTGTAAGATGCACATTGGTTCGGTCCAGAAAGGTGGGAGGGGTGGGTTTCCGGGTCATCGGTAGACAAGAGACAAATAGTCGCATTCTTTTGAGTCTTTAATCAGCCTTTCACTGAATACACAATTTACATGTGGTGGTGGGGGGTGGGGGCGTAGAAGAATAGTCACTTATGCCTTAGGCTGGCTCAGTGAATCAGCATTTTTACATAAACAATAGGGCAGAGGAAGCAATCAGACAGGCATTTGTTTCAGGTGAGCAGAGGGGTGACCTTCTGTCCCACAGCTGTGAAGACTGGCTGTTGGTTGACATTGCCAGGATGCAATTCGACAGAACTGCTTTAGGGTGAAGATCTTGAAGCCCACAGGGAATTTCCCTGTGGGGAAATTGTGAGGAAGGTATGTAGCTTTAAAAAATCTTTGTAGCTATCTTATTCGGGAAGAAAATGGGTGGCGGGTTTGCCCGACACGGTTTCCAGCTTGACTTTTTCCTTTGGCCTAGTGATTTTGGGGTTCAAAGATTTATTTTCCTTTCAGAAAATGATTAACAGTCATTCTTCTGGAGCGGTGGTTCTTGCAGGGGCGATTTTGCCTCCTACGGGACATTTGCCAATGTCTGGAGTCATGTTTTTGGTTGTCACAGATAGAAGGGGTGGGGGTGCCACTGGCATTGAGTGGCTGGAGGCCAGGAATGCTTCTAAACATTCTACAGTGCACAGGTCAGCCCACGACAGAAAAAAAAAAAAAAGAAAAACGAAAAGTCTGGTCCAAGATGCCAATAGTGCTGAGGCTGAGGAATCGCTGAGGGGTTTGAGAGGTTGAGCGCTCTCAAACGTGGGGAAAAAGACTTATTTTTCATATCATGCTTCTCTGACGCCTGGATTACATTAATAGCAACAACTGCAAAATCTGCCCACTCTTAACTATAAGTGAATGCGTGTAAAATGCCAGCATATAGTAGGTGCTCACAAGGTGTTCCTTTCCTGCTGGGCGCTGGCTTTCACATCTGCAGAAATGGGTGTGCCAACACCTGCTCTGGGGGTGGCTACAAGTCTCATTTAAGGCTACACTTCAGGCCCTGACCACCTGGCTCTGGCCGCAGGTGTTAAACGCTCACCAACCTGCCTGGGGGCAGCTTCCCCTATCCCTCCCTCTGCCACTGGTTATTCTTCTGCTGAAGTTCAAGGGCCCCCAGATGCTTCTCAAAGCAGCAACACTTCTGCAGAGCACACCCTGAATCTGAATAGCCACGTGGCTGTGTCTCCAACAGACAGGGCTGCCAGCCAAAATGCAGCACATCCAGCTAAATGTCTCATGCAATGTTTGGGATGTAATTATACTAAAGAATTATTCATTATCTGGAATTCAAATTAAATTGAATTCATATATATACACATATGTCTTGGTTTTGTGGGTTGTTGTTGCTGTTTTAATCTGGCATCTCTACTGTCCGAGCAAGGTAGAGACGAACTGATGAACTGTGCGCTCTTTTCCAAAGAGCTAATCTCATCAGATAGAGATTTTGCCTTTGTTCCATCAAAAGTCTTGCTCACTTACCAAGCGAGCTTGGATCCTGCTGGGAGGCTAAGGTGGTCACCGCCTCTGACAGTTTCAGAAAAATCTCAGGCTCGTGGGGCTGATTCAGGCAGGTTGGGAGGGACATTTCTGAAACATGTGTGGCCCGGTCATTACGGAGAAGGAGGGGTTGAGAGCAGAGAGCAGAAGCAAATGGAGTTCAGGCCTCAGGACGCCTCCCTGGCCTAGGCCCCATCAGAATTATGTTTGTAAGTTCAGATACTCCTTCTTAAAGAGGGGCTACACACTGTATGGGTCCCAGGGTCCTCCAAGTCTGGGTCTGGTCGTGGCTGCGAAGGCAGTGCTCTGAAGCTGTTTCTCCAGTACCTGCTATGTGCCCAGCCATGAGCACACTCCTGGGCCAACCTCCTGGGCTGGGGCTCACTGTGGGTATTCTACAAAGGGGTAAACCAAGGCTCAGAGTGGTGGAATAAGTCCCCCAGTGCCACCAAGCTGGGAAGTGGCAAAAAAAAAAAAAAGGATTTGAACCTGGGTTGAGTTTCCTCTTTGCTGAGGACAGCACCTCAGGGTCCTGGCTCCTTGGGGCTGGTTTGCAGGAGAGAGTTGCCTCCCGGAGGGTCTCTGCTGGGTGTAAGCACTGCAGAAAGGGGGCCGTCTCCGCAGGGGAAGCCAGGGCCCTAGCCAGGGCCAGAGCAGGAGTAGGTTCTGGAAGCACAACTGAAAGTTTCAGAATTATGCTCAACATCTAAAAATATCAAGTGCCGATTTCATGGCAGGCACAGTTGCTAAGAGATTTCACAAGCATCATCTCATTTAACCTCCCAGCAACCTTGTGACAGTCTGATCATGAGCTGCATTTTGCAGATGAGAGAACCGAGGCTCAAAGGAATGCCGTATGTGCCCCAAAGCACCCAGTGGGTAAGGAGAACAGGAATTTGAAGCCAGGCCTTCTGCAAGAAGGGAGGCAGCTCAGGAGGCAGGAGAGAAGTAGCACAGGGCTCCTGCGGGGGCGGTTCGGGGACTAACAGGATTAGTCTCCTGTTACTGCTGTAAAAGATTACTATGAGCTTAGTGGTTGAAAACAACACAAATTTATTACCTTCCAGTTCTGAAGGTCAGAAGTCCAAAATAGGTCTGACTGGGCTAAAACCAGTGTGTCAGCAGGATTGCATTCCTCCTGGAGGCTTTAGGGGAGACGCCATACCTTTGTTTTTCCCAGTTTCTAGAAGCCACCCATATACCCTGGTTCACGACCCTTCCCTCCACTCCAAAGCCAGCAGCATAACATCTTCCAGACTCTCTATGACTCTCACTTTCGGCCTCCCTTCTCCATGTTTTAAGGACCCTAGCAACTACCCTGGGCTCAGCCAAATAATGCAGAATAATCTCTCTATCACGAGATCCTTGACTTCATATCTTGAAGTCTCTTTTGCTATGTAAGGCAACATAGTCACAGATTGTGTGGATTAGGACATGGATGTCTTTGGAGGGGACATTGTTCTGCCTATCACAGTGCTGCCTTGGCCTTCTGCGGGCTTTACCTCTGTTCTGGGAGTAAGGGGTGAAGTCGTGGGACTGGAGGAGGGGGTAGGAATGGGGCTGGGCTGGTGGTTGAAGAGAGGCAGGGAAACAATTGTCCTTGATGTGAGACCACAGGGCAGGGGGGTCACGGGATGACCTCGCTGAGACGTCTCCAGCCAAGAATCTGAGGAGACCACTCTGGGCACTGCCCTCTTCCAAGGGGCACGGAACCGTGCCAGGGGCCACATGGCTGGGCTCAGCACCTCAGGACTGTCGCCCAGGTCTGCATCATTGGGTGGGACTAGGGAGGGACTCAGACAGAAGAAGGATATGTGGAGTGGCCTGGCAGTTCACAGCCAGTTATGCTAGAAGAGTATAACCCTTTCACTCAGAAGTTCTATTCCTATGAGTTTATCCTGCAAATAGATCCATCCCTGCATGAAGTGACATATGCAAACTTAATTGCAAGATTATTTATAAATTAGAAATAACCTAACTGTCCGTCAACAGGGGACTATCCTGGTGATCCAGCCATACAGTGGAGTTCTACGTTGTCATCGAGAAGGCTCTTTACATATCACCATGAAAAAAATCTCAGACAAAAATAAGGATCAGGATACTATGTTCAGCATGCTACAGTTCGTGCAAAACTGGACGAAGGGAAGAATGGATATATATGTAAAATTTATATTTGCATAAAACATCACTGCAAGATTATGCATGAAACTGAAAGCATTGGCTGCCTTGAGGGAGGAGGAGGAGTGTGTGCCTGACAGACAGGGTGGGAGGGAGGTTTGTCATGACTGACTCGTTTCACTTTTCAAATGTGGAACAATATGAGCATGTTCCCTGTTAATAAATGAATGGTTACAGTGTTTTAAAGAATCCTTTGAAACCATACGTTCACAGAAATACTCGACTGTCTACGTTGGAAGAAACTGAGCCAAGCTACCCCTGAGTGATGGTCTTGAGCATGAGCTCTGCCCATGACCCTCTTTAAGAGCCAGGGAATCTTTTCCTTTTTTTTTTTTTTGAGACACGGTCTCACTCTGTTGCCCAGGCTGCAGTGGAGTGATGCAATCACAGTTCACTGCATCCTTGACCTCCTGGGCTCATGCCGTCCTTCCACCTCAGCCTCCTGACTAGCTGGGACCACAGGCATAGGGCACTACACCTGGCTAATTAAGGGCCAGGAAATCTTGTTGTCCAACATAGTCACTTCCCTCCCACCACTCCCCACTCCTACACCCAGGGCCAGACAGCTGAGCAAGTGGCGGTGCCCCAGGTCACCTTGCTGGCATTCCTCCAGACTTTCGCACACAGTGATCATCTATCTGGGGCACCCTCCCACCCACTTCTTGCACTGCTTTCAACAATAGCCATGCGCTCCTTGGCTTCCTGAGTACACAGCTGAATTGCATTTTCTAGGCTCCCTTGCAGTTAGGTGTGGTCAAAAGTTAGGGCTTTTAGGAGGTCACTGAGGTTAAATAAGATCATAAGGGTGGGGGTTTAATGCAGTACGAGTTGTGGCTTCATAAGAAGAGGAAGATTCTCTCTCTCTCTCTCTCTCTCAGCATTATTTTTATTTTCATTACCATTATCATCTTTATTGGTTTAGTATATATTTTTTGACCACCCAACATCCCTCCTGTTCCTTCCCTTTCCCCAGGAGAAGCCGATCCAGGTATCCATTCTCTCTTCCTCCATGTTGCCCTGGGCCCTAGGGAAGCTGATTTTTCTACCTTAGCTCAAGCAGTGCCTTCGATTGGTCAAGGGTCCTTCCCACCCCTGCGGCAATGATTGGGTCTGTCTCCTTTTTGTCTCTTCCTGGGTCCTCCTCATTCCCTGCCTCTGCAGGTCGCAGAGTCAGCCTGTGCTCAGTCTCTGACCTCTTTGCTTCTCTAGCTGTATTCTCTCCCCAGGTGGTCACTGCCAGATCCTTCTCTTTAAATACCATCCTTATCAGAGGTTCATCAACTCTGGCTGCACAATGGAACCACTTGGTGAGCTTATAAAATTCTCAATGCCCCACTGCACCCCACCAGTTGTATCAGACTCTGAGGACTCAAGCATCCACAGTTTTTAAAGCTCTTCACGTGAATCCACAGAAGCCAGGTTTCAGACGTGCCACTGGAGGCAGGGGCTAGAAGACCCGGAGGTCACGAGGACCTCGGTTTGGGTAGCGGCAGGGCCGTGGATGTGTGAGTGGCTGTGCTTTCTGGGTATGTTTGAAGGTAGGGTGAGCAGGGTCTTTTAAAGAATCAGATGTCAGGTATTAAAGCAACAGAGGAATCAAGGATAACACTAAGGTTTTGGCCTGAGGAACTGGACAGAGGACATAGGAAGAACAGGCTTGGGGAGGGGTCAGGAATCAGATTGAGGTTCGATTAAATTGGAGATGATTATTATGATGATTTGACATCCAAATGGAGACCTAATTTGGAAGCTGACATCAAAATATGGACATCAACAGAGAGTCATGAGTCAAGAGTCAGAGATAAGGATTTGGGAGTCCTCGGCACATAGACCCATGCCTCTCAACCTCATCTGCACGTAGACTCTCCTGTGTCTATTAAAAATCCTGATTCCCAGGCCCTATCCCTGACTGATGACATCAGAACCTCTGTGGGTGGGCCCCAGGCATCTGTATTTTCTAAAAGCTCTCCAGGTGATTCCACTGTGCAGCCAAGATTAAACACCTCTGTTTTAAAGCCTAAATGAGATTGGGACATTTCTGCATTCAAAATCCTCCATGAACCTCCTATCTAAGTCAAAGTAGAGGCCGGGCATGATGGCTCACACCTGTAATCCCAGCACTTTGGGAGGCCAAGATGGGCAGATCACCTGAGGTCAGGAGTTTGAGACCAGCCTGGCCAATGTGGTGAAAACCTGTCTCTACTAAAAATTCAAAAATTATCCGGGCAGGTGGCAGGTGCCTGTAATCCCAGCTACTCACTCAGGAGGCTGAGGCATGAGAATGACTTGAACCTGGGAGGCGGAGGTTGCAGTGAGCGGAGATGGTGCTACTGCACTACAGCCTGGGCGACAAGAGCAAAACTCCATCTCAAGAAACAAAACAACGAACAAAGTAGAAGCCAGAATCCTCACCAAGGGCCTTAAGGGCCATAGCTCCTGCCCCCACTTACCTCCCTGACCTCTCTCCTACAGTATCCCCTCCCTCACTCTGCTTTAGTCATCTGGCTTCCTTGTTGTTTGTGAAACACGCCAAGCATACTTCTTCCTCAGGGCCTTTGCACTGCTGTTGCCACTGCCTGGAATTCTCTTCCCCTCGATGCCCTCATGGCTGACTTCCTCACCTCCCTCGGTCTCTGCTTAGACCACCCTAGTTAACATCGCTACTTCCCCTACGTGCACTCCCCTTCTCCCTTCCCTGCTGTATTTTTCTCCCTAGCACTGATCCCATCTAACAGTATTGCATATTTTACTGATTCGTTTTTTGTCTGTATCCTCCTGCTAGGATATGTCAATTTTTAGAATTTTCTTCTATTTTGTTCACAGGTATGCTGCCTATAGCAGGCACTTAATAAATATTTGTTGAAAGGAGAAATATGTTAACCTAGTCTTTGCCAATAGGAACCACGAGGGCTGACTTAGGAATGGGCACGAGACCCAATTTAGGCAGTGGAGATGCAAGGGAGGCTGACTGGAGACTTCTAGAAAAGCCTGAAGGAGATGGTGTGTAGACGTGTAGCTGCAACGCCACAACCACGGCTGCCTTGTGGGGGTGAGGGATTCGGGTTGGGGTCAGTGCTGGTGGCACCCCAGCAGGGTGGAACTGAAGGAGAGGGGACACCGGCCTCGGCCAGTCCCCCGTTTACCACTTCTTTGTTGTTTATGCCAATCAGAGATTTTTTGCTTTTGTTTCTGTTTGTTTTCATTTTTAAGATTGTCTGGGAGGTGGTTGTAGCTTTGTTTTTGTTTTTGTTTTTGTTTTTGAGATGGAGTCTTGCTCTGTCACCAGGCTGGAGTGCAGTGGTGCAATCTCGGCTCACTGCAATCTCCACCTCCTGGGTTCAAATGATTCTCCTGCCTCAGCCTCCCAAGTAGCTGGGACTACAGGCGCACACAGCTAATGTGTTTTTGTTTTTGTTTTTTTGTAGTTTTAGTAGAGACGGGGTTTCACCATGTTGGCCAGGATGGTCTCGATCTCTTGACCTAGTGATCTGCCCGCCTCGGCTTCCCAAAGTGCTGGGATTACAGTCGTGAGCCAACGCGCCCGGCCGGTCATAGCCTTTTTAAACAAATTAAAACTCTCCAAGTATGACCTGACTTTTTCTCAGGACACAATAAGGCTTCCTTTCTGAGGACAGCACTCCCTTTAGAACTGCAGCTCTGGAAGCCAAGGCGTCAAGGAGTGAGTCCCAGTTCTACCATCAATTTGCAAGTCTGCTTCCCAAGCTGGGCCTCAGTTTCCCCGTCCTTGAAGGAGAAAAGCCTGAATGTCTCCTCCCAACTGGGAGAGTCTGTGATGATCCCCGATATTTTGGGATTCTGTTCCTTAATTCAGTTTCACACTGCTCGCAGAGTAGGCAACAGGACTATGCTTGCCCAATGAACTCTCTGACCAAGCAAACCAAATCAATGTGGTCCCGCCCTTCTCTCCAGCACACCATGCCAGGATGTAGCTATAGCTCAGGGTAGGGTGGCAGTGCAGGTGCAGCAAAGGAAGGTGTTGGAAGGGTCTCACCTGAAGAAGACACTGGATGGCCTGAGAGGGAGGTTGAAGGTGGCATCGCTTTTCACATGAGTTCATTGCTCACCTAATAAGCACCTACCAGGTGCTTGCTGTGGCCAGGCCCTGAGCAGGTGCTGGAGCCATGGGCTCTGATGTTAGAGTGTTGCGCCCTTATGGAGTGCCAGCACTTTCTATGCATTGTCTCACTCCGTCTTCACAATATCCCCATGGGGATACCAGTATCATCTGTTTGGTACTTAGGGAAGTACCAGTATCATCTGTTTGGTACTTAAGGAAATTGGAGCCCAGAGAGGGTAAGAAACGTGCTCTGTCTCTCATTGAGTGAGAAAGTGTCATGGCTGAGATTTGAACCCAGGTCATCAACTCCTGACTCCTGAGTCATGCTTTTAACTACTTCCCAATCGCTCCTGCTACTGAAATTTGACCCTGTTCATCCAGTGGACATAGGCATGTCCAGTTTCTGGACATCGACTCTGGCCCTGTGCTGGCAACTGAGGGTATAGCCAAAAATTGGACCCTCCAGAGCCCATGGTGGGGCTCCAAGGTCTCAGCACAGGACCCAACTGTCAAGATGCACTTGAGAAAACCCATAGCCTATTGGCCTGGTATCACATATGGAGGCCTGTTCCCACTGAGGTTCAGTTTGGCCCACTCATCCATCCATCCATCCATCCATCCATCCATCCATCCATCCACCCACTTACTTATTCATAGCTCACTCATTCGCTTAACAAACATTCACCGAACCCCTGTGGCCCAGTCTGTTCTAGGCTCTGTGCTAAGACTTGGGGATAAATCTCACCAGGAGAGACCGGGTCATTGACTCACAACTGAGGGTATAAAGGAGAGTCAGGCAGTAAACACAGAAGCAGATGAGATGGTTCAGGGTGGGGTGAGTGCTGGGAAGACAATAAAATCAGGCGGAGAAGTAGAGAGTGACTGAAGAGAGACCAGGAATGAGAGAGGCAATTTAGGTGGGGCCGTTAAAGGAGGTCCCTAACGAGATGACTTTACAATGTGGCCAGAATGAGGAGAAAGGGCCAGCCCAGGGGAGCAGCGAGCACAAAGCCTGCAGAGTTCGGAAGAATTGGAGTGTGCTAGTTGGTGACAGAAGGCCTGTTTGGACTGGGAGCAAGTGGCCTCTGTGATGCTGGGGTGTGGTCAGGTCCAGACCTGCACACCCTGTATCTACAACTAACGCTCCATCCAGCAGCCAGTGCCTGGCTCCTTCCGCAGGGGCCTCTCTTGGAAACATTCCAGCTCATAGCCGTGACTGTGATTGAGGCCCTTCCTTCTCCAGGGTGGGGCTGGCAGGTGTCACCAGTCTCTGCCGTCATGGGTCAAGGAGTGGGGCCTTCCTGAAAGGGCGTCGGCCATGACTGGCCTTAGCTTGGCCTCTACATTCTTCAGACTGTGGGTTTCTTCCCCCAGCCCCAGCGGTGGGGCCTTTATGAAGCCTTCTGTGCTGCAGCAGAGAGAGGCCAAGAGACTGGCCTGAGGTCACTCAGCAGATCCCGGGGCAGATGGGTCTAGAATTCCTCCTTTGTCTCCAGTTTCGTTCCATGATCCTCCATCCTAGGTGGTCTCTCGCTAGGCAGAATATAGCCTTCCTTATTCCCGAACGTTTCACCCAGCCTGGGCTTGAATAAAGCAATATGTGGGGAAAAGGGCACGGTTTCCTTGAACCTGTGCTTTTCTTATATCAATGTTTAATGTTCCCTGTAATCATCCATTTGTCCATTTATTTGTTTCCAGCAGTCATGTATTCATTCAACTAAAGAATCACAAAACACCCACTCTGTGAATTACCAGGAAGAACAAGTAGAGGCCTTATCTTTCGTGATGTCACAGCCTAGCCAAGGGCTCAGGGCACAGCAAGGATTGTGGGCACAGGGTGGGGAGGGCAGGGCGGTGGGTTGGGCAGCAGTGGGTACAGTTACAATAATTACCATGCAGTATGACTGGATTGCATCAAAAGCAAAAGCAAATTACTCTTGGAGTATAGATGACAAAGTCACCAGCCGCTTGGGGAGTCAGGGAAGGCTTCACAGAGGAAGGGACATTTGAGCTGGGCCTTGGAGAATCAATAGGAGTTTGCTAAACAAATCATGCAGGATATTGATATCAGGGGAGAGGAACCTGCATGGGCAAAAGCATAGCCAAATGCTGTGCCTATTTAGGAAGGAAACAGGATGGAACCCGGCTAAAGAAGATAACAGCTATCGTGTGTTATTTGGAGTCATTAGTGTATCCAAGTGTTTTGCATCTACTTAATCATCGTAACAAGCTTCTGAAGTGTCATTTGCCCCATTTTTACAGATAGAGAATTTGAGGCCCAGAACAGGGAAGTCACTTGTCAAAGGTCACACAGCTAGTAAGAGGCAAAACCAGGATTCAGGCCAGGTCTGCCTGACCTTTGTATCCTTCACTCCTCCCTCTCAGGCTGAGATGGCAGGGTGAGGACAGTTATGTCAGGAAACCCCAAGAAAACCCAACTGGCTTCAGCATCTGCAGTGCAGTGGCCTGGCAGCCTAGCAGAAGATGCTGCAGAGGTCTCTTTCTGGATCCCTTCCTTGCCCTCCTTGCCTGGACTGCAGTCTGTGCTCTGTCACCCACCTCTCCATCCATCCATGTCCTGCAGGTCTGGTCTCAGCTGACCCCAAGTGAAAGAGGGTCACCGGAAGAACAGACATCACCTCATTTCCAAGGATGGCTCTGTGAACGGAGATGAGGTCTTGCCAGCAAGCAAAGGGGCCTCTGCAGAGGCAGAGGAGCCGGGTTGCTGACAGGCACATTCTCTGAAGCCAGGCGACAGTCTAATTACAGGCCGGCTCTGTAATGAGAAGCGGGGGCTGGCTGGGGCAACCCGGCACGGCTCACAGCTCATGGCTCTGACGGAAAGAGGGGCAGTCAGCATCCAGGCCTGCAGAGGCCCCTGGGAGAGACCACCAGCTCAGCTGTCTCCAGACCACACACGTGCTGGCTCTGGAGAGGGCGAAGGGGAGATGAGAGAGAACCAGGCTGAATACTGGTCATGGGCCAGGTGCTAAGCTGGGACTTTTACCTCCATCTCTCACGTAATCCCCCAACAACCAGGAGAAACAAGTGTAATTTGCTGTTTCATAGAGGAGAAAATGGAGGCTTCCAGAAGGGAAGCAAATTTCTCAAAGCTCACCACACCTGAGAATGACGGCGTGGGCTTCCGACTAAGGTGTGAGGGAAACTAAAAGCCTGTTTTCTTCCCCAGGGGAAATAAAGGAAGAGGCAGTTCCATTCTGGAGCTGGGAGAGTCCATGAGGAACAGGAAGAAACAGGTTTGGCTATGGCCCAACCAGGCGCCCCTCCCACCAAAAAATATGTGGGTGAGACAGGAACGTGAGGCATCATTTTGGATATTAAAGCACAGGGTGACATCAGAAACCTGAGTGGCCTGGGAACATCAGGGGTACAAATTTGGGCTCTTGACTTTGCCTTTCTTTCTTTGCGCACCTTTGCATTTCTTTGGGGTATAAATCCCTAGGGAAGCGAACTGCCTCTAGGCCCCCATGCCAGCTGTGTCTCAGATCACCTCCCTCTGACAATCCTCGGAAAACTTCTCCCCCACACACCTTCCTCCCCGGAACATCCAGGTGGTTCTTTGGGAAGAGAGCCATGCTTTTTCAGCTGGGCCTTGGGTCCTTGTTTGGAAGGGATTGCAGTGGGCAGGGGCTTGGATGCAGCTGTGTGGGCCGAGGAGCTATGACTAAGGTCCTTGAGCAACTGCTGGGGCCCGCATGGCACAGAAAAAGCTGCCACTACAGCAGGGTGAGCATTCTCAGCCCCTCTCAGCGTCACCTGCTTCTGATTCTGCACGGGGGCTGTGGGGGCAGCTGCCTCTTCCATGCTTATGTCACGACCTCCCAGCTGCCTCTTCCACGCTCATGTCACGACCTCCACTCCAAGCTCTGGCTGGAATCTGGGTCTCCCCGCCCCGTGGGACCCCTCGTATCATGTTTTGGCCATGCGTTAGAACTCAGGAGGGGGTTTCCTGCTTGCAAAGTGCCCGCTCACAGCAGGACAGCCCGGTGTCTGATACAGCTCAGCAAAGTCTGGGACACGACAGAGCAGGTGTCACATCCTGGCTTTGCCACCCGAGCCTCCGTTTATGTAAATTGGGGAAGATCTCCACCCTCACACTTGTTCACAGCAGAGCAGCGGAGCCACGTAAGACCTCAGGCCCTGCCGTGACGCTTCTTCCCTCCCAAGCCAGGCGCCGGCGCCTGCCAGCGGTGCTGCCTTGGCACCACCTTCTTTGCCCTCACCAAGCCTCAGGTTCCCCATTTATGAAGTGGGCATGGTGGTCCTATCTGTTTCACAGGATGCTGGTAAAGATCAAACGAGGTGACCTAGGTGTCCCCTGAAGTGCTGTGCCAGCCATTGAGCAGCCCTCGCCATGCGCCACCTGCATACAGCCTGGAATGGCAAAGGCCCTGAAGATGCTGAAGCTGTTGACCTTTTCCTCTTTTTCAGCAACATGGTCCGTGGGAGTCCTTTTCTTTCATCACCCACAAATGAGAAAAGATGTTGTTACATTAGCTCCAAGATAGCTCTTTCCACAGTGGGAAATTTCTGCTGACAGTCACTAAGGAAGCACAGGCCCACCGGGCGCGGCTCTCGGCCAGCATCTCGAAGGCAGGCACAGGAAGCGACTCACTCATGACTTTGAGTGTCACCTAACAGGTCTCCACCACTTCAGGGGTGGCTGGCAAGGGCAGTGCAGGCCTCCACCTCCGCGGAGCGGGCTCCATGCATTGTACCAGCAGGTTGGCTGCAGGATGGGCACCCCTGGGAAAACAGGGCAGTGTTGAGGGCCAGGAGAAGGTTGGCATTAGAGGAGACTGAGATGGACCCCAGGTGTTTTGTTCTCAGAGGCTCCGACCCCATTGGTCAGCACCATGGCTGCTCTTGGCTCACTGTGGAGGCAGCGGCAGCTGGCATTGCCATGGTAACCAGGCAGTACCAACTTCCAACTCACCTCTGAATTTTCTATGACAACGAACATGTTTGCAAAGTGAGAGCCATGAGCGGAAAATTATGCCAGGAGCTGTGGGGAGCTGATAAGGAAGGGTGGTCAAATTTCCTACCTCCTTGGTTAACCAAGAATGCAGAAAACAGGCACAGGACTAACCCAAATTCAGGCCTGAAAGAAACGTTAGCTACACTTCCCTGTGTTGGGTTAGAGAGTAGAGTAACTACTGTTCCCTTTACACATAAATGCACTGAGCAACTGTGACCTCTCAGGCTCTGGTGCAGATGCTGGGACGCGGAGCTAAGGAGATGAAAAGAAAGACAGGACCTGGTTATCAGTGAGATGAAATCTCTGGAACCCAGGTTGGAGAGGACTTCACGGGAAGGAGGTCTTCACAGATTTTAAAAATTCAGGCTGGGCTCAGTGGCTCATGCCTGTAATCCCAGCACTTTGGGAGGCCCAGGCAGGTGGATCACGTGAGGTCAGGAGTTTGAGACCAGCCTGGCCAACATGGTGAAACCCCATCTCTACTAAAAATACAAAAATTAGGTGGGCGTGGTGGGGCACACCTGTAATCCCAGCTACTCGGGAGGCGGAGGTTGCAGTAAGCCAAGATCGCACCACTGCACTCCAACCTGGGCAACAAGAGGGAAACTCCATCTCAGAAAAAAAAAAAAAAGAAAGAAAATTCAGATTCCCAGAAGATGCAAAGAGCATTCCCTATGTGCCTGGCAACAGAAAGGTCATTCCACATCTCTCACACACCCATCTCATGATGGGCCTGGTCTCTCCAGAGACAGTCAGTCACATAATTATTTTAACATCTCTAGTATCCACACTAATAAAAGGCAGAAACAGGTACAATGAACTTTAACCATACATTTTATTTCACGTAATGCATTCAAAATATTATTTCAACAGGAATCAATATAAAAATGATAAAAATGGGCCGGGCGTGGTGGCTCACACCTGTAATCCCAGCACTTTGGGAGGCTGAGGTGGGCGGATCACGAGGTCAGGAGATGGAGACCATCCTGGCTAACACTGTGAAACCCCATCTCTACTAAAAACACAAAAACAAAAAAAAAAATTAGCTGGGCATGGTGGCGGGCACCTGTAGTCCCAGCCACTTGGGAAGTTGAGGCAGGAGAATGGCGTGAACCCGGGAGGCGGAGCTGGCAGTGAGCTGAGATCGCGCTACTGCACTACAGCCTGGGCGACAGAGCGAGACTCTGTCTCAAAAAAAAAAAAAAAAGAAAACAAAACAAAACAAAACAAAAAACTGATAAAGATGATTGCTGCGATTTTTTCTTTTTTGAGACATGGTCTTACTCTGTCACCTAGGCTGGAGTGCAGTGGTGCGATCTCGGCTTACTGTAGCCTCTAACTCCCAGGCTCAGGTGATCCTCCCACCTCAGCCTCCTGAGTAGCTAAGACCACAAGTGCCTGCCACCACACTCAGCTAATTTTTGTATTTTTTGTAGTGATGGGGTTTCACCATGTTGCCCAGGCTGGCCTCAAACTCCTGGGCTCAAGCGATCCACCAGCCTCAGCCTCCCAAAGTGCTAGGATTACAGGTGTGCGCCGCCACGCCAGGCCTACTGTGATGTTTTCTGTTCCTTTTTCTTCCTAAGTCTCAGAAATCTGCTGTGTCTTTTACCTTCACAGCACCTCTCAATGTGGACTTGCACATTTCAAGTGCTCCATGGTCACACGTGGCCAGTGGCTACCATACTAGACAAAGTGGTTCTGGATGCTGAAGGTGGAGGTGTGGCTATGTGATATACTTTGCCTTGGGTTGGAGACTTGTCCACTTCAGAGCTGAGAATCCAAGCCAGGACTGTGCCTAGGGGAAGGGGTCTGAGCAGCAGTTGTGGTCCCAGGAAGGGGGAGTCTGCTGCAACAGCTCTGCTCAACCTCTGTGGACATTTGGGCCAGGTCATTCTTTGTTGTGGGCAGCTGTCCCGTGCCTTGTAGAATGTTTACAGCATCCCCAGTCCCTGCCCACCAGAGGCCATTAGCAGTCCCTGAATTGTGACAGCCAAAAATGTCCCCAGATGTTGCCAATCTGCACTGCGGATTCTGGACTTGCCAGCCCCCATAATTGCGTGAGCCGATTCCTTAAGGCAAATCTCTTTCGAATACACGCACCCCCCTATCAGCTCTATTTTTCTGGAGATCCCTGATTAATACAACAGATTTTCATTAGCTACTTTTTGAAGAAGCAGGAGAAAAATAAGTTATGTTTTCTGTAAGTGTCAGGAAGAAACACAGTGTTTAAAGAAGGCAAGTCACAAGCGGGAACAGCATTCGGTAAGGAATCATCTCATGATTAGACACTGGAGACGCTGGAATGCCGGCCAGGGTGGGAGACAGCTTTAAGTAAGAGCAGGTTGAGGCATGGAGTGGGCCAGGCCAGGTCCCAGCTGGGCTGGGTGAGGGGAGGGGCCTGTGGGGAGGTGAAGGTCTGAATGTTAGTGCAGTGGTAGCTAGGACCAGCTGGACTTGGCTGCAGATGTGTGGGAGGGCAGGAGATGGAAGCAGAGTCAGTCAGCTCAGCAGCTAGACTGGGCCCTGGGGAACATGAGCAGGAGCATGTGACGGGAAAGATGAGAAGGTTCTGACAAACAATGCTCAATTCTTCATGAGCCCCTGCTCGATTGTACTGAGTCGCTGGGCACCTGAGCGAGAACAGGCCCGGTGCGCTGAGGAACGTGGCTCCTGAAATAAAGCGGGCTGGTGGTGGGGGCGGAGGGTCCTGGAAGCTCTAAGGTAGATGAGCTCTCTGAGGAGCAGAGCAGAGAGGCCCGCATGGATGCCTGGGGAACTGCCCCTGGGAAGCAAAGGATAAGAAGCCAGTGAGGGAAAAGAAGAGGCTTGACCGGCAATGCCGTGAAGACCCCACCAAGCAGCAGAGGCTCTTTCTTGAGACCCTTCCTCTGCTCAGGAGCCTACAGGGTGCAACAAACCGAGTCTGAGCTCCCGCGCACCCCACCATGTGACCTTGGCTGATCGCCTCCCTCAGCTGAAGCTTTTCATCTGCAACTTGTAGGTAGTAATTGCCACCCCGCAGTTACTGCAAAGATGAGATTATAATTGCTAACCCTGAGGCACTTAATAGGTGCTTAATAAACCTCTTAGCCTGTGGGTAGCTGTCTGGTTGTAGCATCCTGACCTGTGTGCAAGGAAGAGCATGCTGGCATCTCCTGCTCTAAGAACACTATTGTCAGGTACTCCCTGGGGGCCGAGTGTATGCCCTAACTCTAGCAGCCCTCTCCGGGGGCACTGGTGCTATTATCCCTACTTGACAGATGAGGAAACTGAGGCTCAGAGACTTACCCAAATGTCCACAGCTGATAAGTGCTACAGCTGAGTTTCCAATCCAGGCTGCTGGACTTGACAGCCTGCATGGCTCTGCTCAGCCACCCTCTGCTATTCTGCCACCAGATTCTGAGCTCCTTGAGGACAGGGATGGCCTCATTCAGAATCTCACACTGTGCCAGACACAGCAGTCAGGACAAAAGCTTTGTAGAGAATTCTGGTAGTGCATTGAGATAGAGCAGGACCAGGCTCCTCCTCTGGGCCTTCAATGCCTCTTCTTTTCACGGCAGAGGCTCTGGGGGTCAAACAGTCATTATGCACAGAAAAACAATGATCAGGATGGTTTGATAGAGGAGAGGCAGAGAGCACTGTGGTGGATAGATCACAGGCTCTGGAGACAGATGCTGGGGTCTGAATGTTGAACCCATCACTTCCTAATTAGGGTGCTTGGAGCAAATTACCTTACCTCTGTGTGCCCGGTTAGCTCAGATATAGAGCAGATAATGAAAATACCAACAGCCAGAAATGTTGTGCAGCTTAAACGGGATCATGTAAGTAAAGCCTGCTCCACAGTGAGTGCTGAATAAATGTGACTCATTTGGAGATCAAGTAGGGAAGACTAAAAGGAAAGATAACACTTGCCACTTATCAGACATCTGAGATGTTTCCAGTAATTTCTCTGCATTCTTTCCAATAACCCTCACCACCTGCCTGGGAGGCAGGGGTTATTATACCACGTGGCTGACAGATGGGGAAGTTAAGGGTCAGAGACGGCACGAGGTTTCCGAGGTCACACAACTGAATAACAAAGCCAAGACCGCATTTTGTTTTTTGCCTGAGAATGCCACGCCCTCTCCTGCCCTCAACAGCTCCCGGAAGGCTGAGGAGGAACACAGACCTGTTGGCCAGGCTGCATGGTTGAGAACTCATGATTGGAGGGAGAGTTGGTGAGCGGGGGAGCAGAAACTCTCCAGGGTTGGACCTGGGAGAAGAGGTTTAGAAATGCTCTATGTATGCCATTCTTATCCCAGTTTCACAGATGAAGAATGTGAGGCTCGGCCACTTGGAGGGTCCTGCCCAAGATCACACAGCCAGTAGGCACCGAGTGAGGATTCAAGTGAGATCTGACTCTGAACTGCCCGAATGTGAGGTCTCACCTCTGTCCAGGGCACCCTGGAGTAGGAAGAGTGGCAGGTGGATAGGCAGTGGACGGGGAGGTTACTGTCTTCATCCCACAAGTATCCAAGGAAGTGCCTAGAGCATTCAGAGGACCGGGATGTTGCTAAGTGGATTTCTGAATCCCACTTGGATTGTGATAAGCATTAACTTCCTCCCAGGCGAGGATGGGGGCTCCGGACAGAGCCAGGATACACTAAGCCCATGGACCTGTCGAGAGCCCCTGCACAGTGATTAGAGCTGCACTCTTCCGTTTCAGTTCTAACCACACTATTTTCTGCCTGGCATGCCAGTTCCTAGAAGAAGGGGCTCCATCTCTTTCTGTATCCCTGGCAATTCCTATGCCAATGTGTAGTATTTGAACTCACAACACATCCTCTGCTCCACACACCCACCTTTTCGCTCACTATCCCCACACCCTTTGTTTTTCCTCAAAGAACGTGTCCCTACTTGACACCAGGTGTTTATTTACCTATTAGTTGATTGTCTACGTCTATCCCCTATGCAAGAATGGGAGCTGCAGGCTGAAAGACAGCCTGTCTGTTTTATATGTGGAATTCACCTAGGAAGATTCCTGGCACACGGGAGGGGCTCCATAAATACCTGCCGAGTAAATGGATAGTACGTGCTCAATATGGTTTTCCAAAATCAGTGGTTGAGCAGACACTGTATGTTAGGCAGTTGCACATGTTACTGCATTTAATTCTCATGCTCAGCTTTGAAGGGAAGAATTATCTATCTTTTATAGATTGGATGAGAGAAGAGAAGTGACTTCCCCATGGTCGCATGTCTAGTTGGCGACAGAAGTGGGATTCAAGTCCAGTTCTACCTGACTTCAAAGCTTATTCCTGTTTGACTTCACCCTGCTACCTCTAGGATAAAGGGGAGATCAGGAGAGCAGAATACTCGCTTCCCCAGAGGAACATGTGGTCTCATTTTCTGGTTAGGGATAGCTCACAGGATTCATGAAGTGGTCACCAAAGCATAAGGACCAACCAGGTTAACATAAAGAAAATGCCCAGCTGCAGCTGTTTAATGAGCAACTCGAAGGTGTGGATAAGGTAACTGACCTCACTGGAAGGCCTGGGAACAGCCCTGCTGCTTTCAGCTTTTGATTTTACAGGGGCTCAGAGTGGTGAGGTGACTTGCCCAAGGCCACACAGCTAGCTCCTAGAAGAGCTATGTGGAGATCTGATCTAGCTCTGCTTGGCTCCAAAGTCTTCTCCCAAGCCGTTTCATGGATGCATTGACAGGTCCTGGGGCCAAATTGCAAAGCCATCTTATAGGTGTCAGGTCTCATCTCACTACCATAGGATTTTGCTGTCAGATCCTTGGCAGCGAATGTCTTTCTTCTTTTCTTTCAACTTTTATTTTAGATTCAGGTTGTACATGTGCAAATTTGTTACCCGGGAATATTGTGTGAAGCTGAGGTTGGGGTACAAATGATCCTGTCACCCAGGTACTAAGCATAGTATACCCAACAGTTGGTTTTTCAGCCCTTGCTCCTCTCTCTCCCTCCCCACTCTAGTAGTCCCCAGTGCACAGTGTTCCCATCTTTATGTCCATAAGTAGCCAATGTTTAGCTCCCACTTAAGTGAGAACATGTGGTATTTGGTTTTCTGCTCCTGGGTTAATTTGCCTACAATAATGGCCTCCAGCTTCGTCGATGTTGCTGCAGAGAACATAATTTTATTCTTTTCTATGGCTGCATAGTATTCCATGGTGTATATGTAGCATATTTTCTTTATCCAGTCCACTGTTGATGGCCACTTAGATTGATTTCTTGTCTTTGCTATTGTGAATAGTGCTGTGATAAACAGGGGAGTGCATGTGCCTTTTTGTTTTCTTTTGGATATTTACCCACTAATGGGGTTGCTAGGTCAGATGGTAATTCTGTCTCAAGCTCTTTGAGAAATCTCCAAACTGCTTTCTACAGTGGCTGAACCAATTTACATTCCTACCAGCAGTGGATAGGCGTTCCATTTTCTCCACAGCCTCGTCAGTATTTGTCGGGTTTTGACATTTAATAATAGCCCTTCGAACTGGTGTGAAATGGCGACTTGTTGTGGTTTTGATTTGCACTTCTTTTATGATTAATGGTATGCAGCATTTTTTCATAGTTTTTTTGGCCACTTATGGGACGTGTCTGTTCATGTCTTTTGCCCACTTTCTGATATTTAGTTTTTGCTGGTTTTTTTTTTTTTTTTTTTTTTTTTTGAGTCGGAGTCTCGCTCTGTTGCCCACGCTGGAGTGCAGTGGCGCAATCTCGGCTCACTGCAAGCTCCGCCTCCCGGGTTCACGCCATTCTCCTGCCTCAGCCTCCCGAGTAGCTGGGACTATAGGCGCCCGCCACCTCGCCCTGCTAGTTTTTTGTATTTTTTAGTAGAGACGGGGTTTCACCGTGTTAGCCAGGATGGTCTCGATCTCCTGACCTGGTGATCCACCCGTCTCGGCCTCCCAAAGTGCTGGGATTACAGGCTTGAGCCACCGTGCCCGGCGTTTTTGCTTGTTGAATGGTTTAAGCTCTTTGTCAAATACCCAGTTTGCAATTAATTCCCCCATTCTATAGGTTATCTCTTCACTCTGTTGATAGTTTCTTTTGCTGTGCAGAAGCTCCTTAGTTTAATTAGGTTCCCTTTGTCAATTGTTGTTTTTGTTGCAATAAATTATTAATTTATTATCATAAATTATTTCCCAAGGCTGATGTCCAGAATGGTGTTTTCCAGGATTTTTTCCAGGATTCTTTTTTTGTTTTGTTTTGTTTTGTTTTGTTTTTGAGACGGTCTCACTCTGTCTCCCAGGCTGGAGTGCAGTGGTGCAATCTCAGCTCACTGCAACATCTACCTCCTAGGCTCGTGATCCTCCCACTTCAGCCTCCCGAGTAGCTGGGAACACAGGCACACACCACCACACTTGGCTAATTTTTTGTTGTTTTTTTTTTTAATAGAGGCAGGGTCTCCCTATTAAAAAGGGATTACTTGGCAAGTGATCCTCCTGCCTTGGCCTCCCAAAGTACTAGGATTACAGATGTGAGTCACTATGCCCAGTGTTTCTAGGGTTCTTATAGTTTGAGGTCTTACATTTAAATCTTTAATCCACTCTGAGTTAATTGTTGTATACAGTGAAAGGTAAGGGTCCAGTTTAATTCTTCTGCATATGGCTTGCCAACTATCCCAGCATCACTTATTGAATAGGAAGTCCTTTCCCCATTGCTTACTTTTGTCAGCCTTGTCAAAGATCAGATGACTGTAGGTGTGAGGTTTTGTTTCTGGTCTATGTGCCTGTTTTTGTACCAGTACCATGCTATTTTAGCTTCTGTAGCTTTATAGTATAGTTTGAAGTCAGATAATGTGATGTCCCTGGCATCGTTCTTTTCATTTAGGATTGTTTTGGCTTTGGCTATTTGGGCTCTTTTTTTGGTTTCACATGAATTTTAGAATAGTTTTTTTTTCTAATTCTGTGAATAATGATGTTGGTAGTTTGATAGGAGTAACATTGAATCTGTAGATGGTTTTGGGCAGAATGGCGATTTCAATGACATTGATTCTTCTAATCTATGAGCATGGAATGTTTTTTCATTTGTCTTTGTCATCTATGATTTCTTTCAGCAGTGTTTTGTAGTTCTCCTGGTAGATACCTTTTACCTCCTTGGTTAGCTGTATTCTCAGGTAGAGTGTGTGTGTGTGTACTGTAAATGAAATAAATGCTATTGCATTCTTGATTTGGCTCTGAGCTTGATCATTATTGGTGTATAGGAATGTTACTGATTTTTGTGCATAGATTTTGTATTCTGAAACTTTACTGAAGTCATTTAACAGTTACAGGAGCCTTTTGGTGGAGTCCTTAGGGTTTTCTGGGTATAGAATCAAGGGTCTGTGAAGAGAGATAGCTTGACTTCCCCTTTTCACATTTGGATTCCTATTATTTCTTTCTCCTGCCTGATTGCTCTTGGCATCTAATTTCAACTTCAGTGTGGATTTTCTCAGGCTTCTTTGAGTTTTAATAAGTGTCTCTAGAAACTGAAACACCTTGGGGGTCTGATCAAATAAACCTCTGAAGAAAATTCCAACATTTGGGCCCAAAGATTGGGTGCAGTTGATAATCATGACCCTGTCTTTCCAGCATCACTTCCTTTTCCTGGAACTTACTCTGCCCCACTCCAAACACTATCTCTGGCTGAAGACGCCATGTTTCATATGATCCTGCTCCCTCATCACTGTTGATTGGTCCAATACAAACTGAGCCAATCATGGTATTTCCTACCTTGAGGACAATTTTGATTGGTCCAATTCAGACCAATCAGAGACTTCCTGTGATGCTGGCATATAAGAAATACATGCATTTGTTCTTCCTCAGTTTCTGGCACAGAGCTCCTAAAACCCTTGTAATTTTCCACATGATAGGGGTGACAGGAACATCTTTTGTTATAATATTTAGTCTTAGTCCCTGGTTGCTGACACATGAACTTCTAAGACCTTTGGAATCTCCAAAGTAGTTAAGAGTATCTTTTTGTATGCTAATGAACTGGGATCTCTAACCAGCTTCAGGATGGGGCTGGTCACCAGAAAGACCAAGGCAGGACTGGAGGTTTGGAACTTTTAGCCTCACCTGCCAACCTCTGGGAAGGGGAGAGAGGCTGGAGATTGAATTAATCACCATTGGCCAATAATTTAATCAAGCATGCCTAAGTAATGAAACCTCCATAAAATCCCTGGATGGTGGGGCTCAGAGAGCTTCCATGTCAGCGAACACGTGGGGGCATTGGGTGGAGTGGGTGCACCTGGAGAGGGCATAAAGATCTGTACCCCGTCCTTCTTACTTTGTCCTACATATGCCTTCCTTCCAGCTGTTCCTGAGTTGTACCGTTTATAGTAACCCAGTAATAATAAGCAAAGTGCCTTCCTGAGTTCTGTGCGCTATTGTAGCAAATCATCAACCTGGGGATGGAACGTCTGATGTAGAGCCAGTTGGTCGGAAGTATAGGAGGCCCAGGACTTGTGAATGGCATCAGAAGTGGGGGCAGTCTTGTGGGACTGAGCCCTTAACTTGTGGCATCTGATGCTAACTCCAGGTAGATACTGTCAGAATTGAGTTAAATTGTAGGACATCCAGTTGGTATGAGAATATTGGATAATGGGTTGTTGGTGAGGATAAACATTACATGTCTGGTGTAAGAAGTATTCTGTAAGTAGAAACAGGTTGTACTTTCCCTAGGAATTCTTGAGTGGGACCTGAGGGAAGGGGAATGTTTCTCTCTGGTGAAAGAATGTGTAAGATGTTCAAATAAAAAATCAAGAGATAACTAATTATCAGAGAGAAATTTGAGAGTTGAGACAGCCTGCCACAAGACCTTTAAATCGTCTCAAACAGACATCACCTTCCTAACTTCCTTGACTTGGGAAACCAACCATCCTGGACCACTCAGTCCCTGTGGCATCTACATAGCCCATTATGCATGCCCCTGGAGCACAGAGGCAGTCCGGAGCCACGGCTGAGGTGCAACATCTAGAATGAGGCTGCTTGGGCAACAGTCCCAGCCCTGTTACCTATGGTGTGTGATGCTAGACAAATCACTTACCTTCTCTGCACCTCAGTTTCCTTATCTGAAAACAAGAAGGATTATAATGCCTTCTTTCTATAAACTTGTGAGCATTAAAAGAGAGAAGATACTAGAAGGTGACCAGTAATAGTAGGTGCTATTATTAATTGCAAACATAGTACACTTTCTTTGTCCCTGTGGACACACTCTTTGGTGCCACAGCCTGCTGTTCTAGGGTATTTCTCCATGGAAATGTGGACCACATAGAGGCCACCACAATGCCCTCTGAAGGCTCTACCTCAACCCCTTCCTAGCCCAAGCCTCGCCCAGCTGGGCCTAGCATGGCAAAACCCAGAATTCCTGGCTGAGCCCAGAACCCTCCTGTTATCATCTGAAATCCACCCGCAGAGAAGCCCCTCCCACCCAGGCTGCTCCCCTCTCTCCAAGACGCCTGGCACACACATGCACCAGCACACATAGCCTCCTGTGCACATGCACATGCATGCAGGCAAACCTCACCCCCTCACGGGCATACTCCTATTTATAGACACAAATTAATGTGTTCAACAATTATATTCGTACCCTTGAATTTAGGCCTCATACTTCCACTCATATGTAACATACTGTCCTTCATTGAGCACATGAGTACAGAACTGTCCATAAATGCATGTGTCACAGCCACGCATGCATGCACACACGCATGCGCTTGTGTGTGCACTCACACACACACACACACACACACCCCTGCAATGATTCTGATATGGGACAGAAGCTGACTTTCCTTGGGAAGGACTGGTAGTCCAGATTGTGCAAAGTCAGGAGGGCAGGAGGAAGTTAGCCAATGGACAGTGGGCTGGGTAGGGGAGGATGCCCTGGCAGGAACTGAAATGTGCTTCAGTGGTGGACAGAGGTGGCTCTGTTTCTTAGTTACTCTGAGAGTACCTTTTGCTGAGTGCTCCCTCCTGGCCAGCCCTGTGCTCAGGGGCTTTAGTCAAAAGACCTTCTTGGGGAGGACTTCCCCAGTGTCCCAACACGAGCTTGCAAACCCCACACCTTACCCACACAGAAGCACATGAATGCCCCCTCGCCCTCAGCTTGCCTTTCCCTCCCAGCACTTATCAGCGCTAAAACACCGATGTTGTTACCTTAAAAAGGTGGTTTCCATTGTTCATTCCTTCCCTCTAGAATATACTGCTTCCTAAAAGCAGGCCTTTTTTTTTCTCTCTCTGATATGTTCCCTCCTTAATTTCCAATACTACAATGCGTGGTTCATAGCAGGCAATCAAGAAACAAGTGGTTTTAGGAATATCTTGTTTCATACTCTGTACGGTGCCCTGAGGTAGCTGCTGTTCAGAGCCTAGTCCTATAGAAAGCAGAGGCTCAGGGAGGGTAAATGACATACCCACAGGCACACAGCTCCCAAGTGACAACCAGGTTCTGACCCAGGCAGGGTAGGTCCAGAACCTGGCCTATCAGTGCCATGGTCTACCTCACCAGTGTATGAGAACAGGGGAATTCACCACTCTCACCTGGACTCAGTTGCTCATCTGCAAAATTCCGTTCCACGCTATATTCTTTCTGTTTCCTCCAGCCGAGGGACGGCGTGATTTAACGCCTCACAGGAGTGAAGGACTTTTGATGCTCGCCAAAGCATTTCCAAATAGCTTACCTAATGTCATTCCCACAACCCAGGCTTTCCCGAAGCTTCCTTTTGGTAAGGAAACTTCCTGAGCCTCAGGAAGGTGAGTACCTGGCCTGAGGTCCCATCCCCCACTGGTGGGGGCAGGGGGGGGCACACTTGAGCAACGGAGTGGCCCCAGGGCCCTGGGATGCAAGAATGGCATAGACTTCTTCCAGCCCCCTCTGTCCAGGGACAAGTTAGGTTTGCTCCCCCAGAGAATTACCAACGCTTGCTACCTTCTCTTCTCTCTCCTCTCTTTCATTCAACTTATTAATAATATCAGTGAATATCAATATCACCTACTAGATGCCAGGCACATCGCTGGCCACTGGGGCTGCAGCTCATCTCTGTTTCCATAAACTTGCATTCCAGGGGAGGTGCACACAGCTTGATGTGGTGGGTGGGTTGATGGCAGAAATTCAGGGAACCTTAGGGGTGCGTGGGTGTGGCCCCTAAGGGTCCAGGAAGGCTTCCTCCCTCAAGGAGGAGGTGATGCCTGAACTGAGACTAGCAGATTCGTAGGAATAAACTAAGCGACAGTTGGGGAGTGTGTCCCTGTGCTGAGGCCCAGAGGTCAGCAAGCCAGGACATTGGGAGAACTCACCCCACTCACCTATCCACTCTGGGACTCAACCCTGCACAGCCAGCACCTCTGGAAGCCCCCAACTCTTGTCGGAAGGGAGCGCCTTCCAGCACCTTCGAAGGGCTGGCTGCTGCTGGAACTTCTCTGGGCCCTTCCAGCTTCCCTGCTGCCTGGCCTACCTCTTCCATCTCCAGGGAAGCAGGATTCATTCTAGGCCTGATTTATTAGCCTCATCCTGGAGTCATCCCAGATGCTGTCGCTGGTCTCATTTACTGACCTGCCTGAGGGTGGAGGAAGGAAATTCATTAGGCCTGCAGAGCCCATGGCCAGGCCCATCTGTCTGGGCATCTGCCTCCCCTCCCCTCCCCCTCTGTTCTGCTCTCCTCTTCCTTTCTCTCCCCTCCCCTCTTATTCTCCCCCACCGCCGCCAGGTCCCCACCCCACAAAGGAAGGAAGCTCTGTGCCTGAGTCTTTGCTCAGGGTTACCAAGGCAGTGACACTACAGAGCCAGGTCCTCAGGGGAGGATCCTGACCAAGGAGGAAGGGAGGCACAGATCTGGAGAAACTCCTCTGCAGCCTCCAGCACTGCACCCTGAGGCTCCCCCAGCCTCCTGCCAGATCCAGAAAACACACATTCTCCATCTGAGGGTTTGGAAACCTTTCTCCCAGGTACACCAGACCTGCCTGATTCTATGCAAAAGCTGTCTTCCTGGGCAAGTTGGATGGAAATAAGATCTCCTGAAATAGATTGCCACCTTTAAAGCAGAAGGCAAGAGGCAGCCTCCGAGGCATTTTCATTCCCGACACCAGGCCAGCAAGACTGTGAGGGAATGGAGGGCTCAATGCTTTTTATTTTCATGTGTTTTAAGGATATAAAAATAGATATAAACTTATAATTAGCATATCTGACCCTTGATGACATAAGATAAACTTGCTTTGAATAAAGCTAAAATAGGTACTTATATTTTTAAAAGCAGATCAATTTAAAGAAAAGTGTCCGTATAGTTACAGAAGATACACAGTGGTTGACAAAGACGCTAGAGTTTAGGACACATCCCTCTGAAAGAGTAAGTCATTGAACGCATAGCCAAGGTTTAACTTCTTGTGAGATGAAGCAAGCTTTGATTTCAGCAGCGCATCTCACGGAGGGAAGCTGCAACCCCAAGCACCTTGCCAAGCCGGCACCTGCTCCCCTCAGCCTGCAGAACAGAAGCCATCCAAAACAGATCGCATGTGTGCAGTGACCCCGGAGGTTTAAGCAAACATGGCCTCAGGCCTCGGTAAATGTTTAGCCTTAGTGACTGGCTGGCAGGGGGGTGAGGCCTGAGGCCCTCTGTCCCTGACAGCTGGCACTGTGGGGGCAGGCTGGGGCAGTGAGGGCGGGGAGGGAGGGCCTGGGTCAAGCTCCTCGCCCTGTGCTCATCTTTTCTGACCTAAGGAGAGGGTGACACTCTTGAAGGCTGAAAGAACACACAAAGAGCAGTGTTGTTGCAGCTTCTGTGTTGGTAAGAGCCTGGAGTCTGTCTCTCACTCTATCATACACACACACACACACTCACACACACATACACAGAGCAATCATGGCACCCAGCCACCTCTATATACATGTACACGAAGTCACACAGTTCACATAGTCACAGGTATACATTTAGGTACAGACACACTATTCACACACCAATACATATATAGACACACATGTACAGTCCGTCCAAAATACATGTACATAAAAGCACACCATTATACCTTTATATGTGCAAACACACACACACCCAGACTCACTTCATACACATATAGATACAATAGCCACAGCTCACCATCACCTACACACACACACACACACACACACACACACACCCTTGGACACCCAGCTCTAATATAATCAGATAGAGATGTGCATGTAGACATATTTGCCTGTATAGTCAAACACATAGGCAAATAGAGAACGAGATACCACGTGAACAAAGGCAAACCTATACACAAAGACACAGAGCACACTTGTGCATGTGTCTATAGACCCACCGAGGCGCATATGGGTAAGTGCACACAGCCAAGCTCACACACACGAGCATGCACAGGCAGAGAACACAAATGTACCCTCCCAGGTGTTGTAAAGAACAGCCCAGCTTTGGCTTGAGAACGTCCCATCAGACATAATGGGATCGGCTGCACCGTGCGTTTCGTTGGCTGCCAGCTTCCCAGCCACAGAGGATGCCTCACCCACAATGTCAGCTCCCCCCTGCCCCACCTCACAACAAGCTCAGAAGCTGAGGTGTCACAGGGAGACCTCCCTACTGTGTCAGAGGTAGATAGGCATGACCAAGATCACATCCAGGCCCTTCCCACCCACCAAGTCTTTGTCATGAGGTTTGTATCAGACGCCCTGTCTGCTGCCACAGCACAGAGCCTACAAAGACCATTCGGTGTGGTGAAGTCAAGCAGACCTGAGTCCAAGTGCGGCCTCTGCCCTCCACAGCTGTGGATCGCGAGCAAGTCACTTCACCTCTCCGAGTCTCAGTGTCCTCATCTGTAAAGTGGGTGTAATGATAAAACCTAGCTCAAAGAAGAGTGTGAAGATTAAATCAATCATGCATGTACGGACCACTTAGCACAGCTCCCGTCATGCCGTAAGCACACTATAAACCAGGCATTTGTGAGAAACACGGCACTATTGACATTTTGAGCTGGATAATTTTTCATTGTGGGAAATTAGCAGCTTCCCTGGGCCCTACCTGCTAGATGCCATTAGCACCCCCTTCCAAGTTGTGACAACCAAAAATGTCTCCACACATTGCCAAGAGTTCCTTGCGGAGGGGGCACAAAAGCTGCCCAGCTGGGAGCCAGTGCTACGCATGTTGACTTTTATTATTGTTGTTGGCATCATCATTGGTATCACACTGGCTACGAGATGCTCAGAACAAAAAGGGAACCTGAGGCTGGAATGAGGATACACTCCAGGTGGTTCCTGTAGTCATTTCCTGCCTCTCTCCTCCTCCCTCCCCGCTTTCTCTGCCTTTGCTCCTGAAGCCACCTCAGGCCACCTCAGGCCAGGCCTGGCCTTGTGAGCCGCTGGAGGGAAGACAGTTGCGGCACCCGTGCACGTTACTGTGGGAGTGGAACTGAAATGGCTTCTTATGAATGGGTATTCTGGCCAGACGCAATTCTGCACCTGGAAACTGGGCCTCCTGGGAAGTTAGGATGGACCCCACTTCTGGGCAACCTTGGGTGGGGCTGCAGGGGGAGGGTGCTGGGGAAATCAGGAGCAAAGAAAGCTCAGGACAGCAAAAGGGCAGAGTAAGTGACTTGTTGAAATAACCTGGTCTCATCTATTAAAATACAAAATGCATGTGTCTTTTGACAACGGGATCCCTTACGTGGGAATCTGTCCTATAGAACAACAATCGTTTATAAGGTTTGTAAGTACAAGGTGTTATTGCTGCGCTGTTCATAGTGGCAAAAATCTAAAAGCACCTTTGCATGTCCGTCAGCTGGGGAATAGTTGAATAAATTGCGGGTCGCCCACATAATGGAATATTTTGCACCTGTTAAACAAGGTTTGCTACATATCCAGTTCTCTGGATTAATGTCCAGCACATTATTGTTAAATGAGAAAAACAAGATACAGAATACAATAGGATCCCACTTTTTTTGGTAAAAATTCAACTAAGAAGCCCTATTTTTTGTATGTGTCTGAGTATGAGGACGGCTAATTATTAGTTGCTGGGAAGACAGGTAGAATGAGATGAATACGGAAAGATTATTTTTCATATATGTGTGTGTATAAGTGCATAGACCTATGTAATTATCATACGTTTTATACATTGTTGTGAGTGCAAGCTATTTCACTAATTTCTGCGGGGGAATTTAATAAGGAGTTTTTTTTTTTTTTTTTTTCTTTGAAAGAGAGTCTTGCTGTCACCCAGGCTGGAGTGCAGTGGTGCAATCTCGGCTCACTGCAACCTCCGCCTCCCAGGTTCAAGAGATTCTCATGCCTCAGCCCCCTGAGTAGCTGGGATTACAGGCACACGCCACCACACCCGGCTAAGTTTTTGTATTTTTCATAGAGACAGGGTTTCAGCATGTTGGCCAGGCTGGTCTCAAACTCCTGATCTCAGGTGATCCTCCAGCCTCAGCCTCCCATAGTGCTAGGATTACAGGTGTGAGCAACTGTGCCTGGCCAAGGAGTGTTTTTAAATGAAAAGAAAAGAACTCATTGCTGAACCGATCTCCCACGCTGAGGTTTTAAAGCATGGTGGGTGACTCCTTCATTCGTAAATTTGTTCAGCAATTCTATCTTGAGAATCTGCTATGTGGTGGGCACAGCTCTGGGCACAGTTAAAACAACAGGTAAAAAGATGCATCCCTATCCCAAAGCACTCATCTTCTGGTGAAAATGCAGAGAACAGAGGAGCACATCCATGTATGAGCATTGGGAGGTCCTGTTTGCAAGAAAAACAGAGCAGGGTGAGGTACAGCCATGGGTGGTGGCCTGTCTTTTGGACAGGGTGGCCAGAGAAGATCTTGGGCACAGACCTGAATAGACTGAGGGACAGAGGAGCCTGGGGAAGGAAGATCCAGGGAAGGGTGACCCTGCAGAGGACCTCTGAGGGCGAATGTGCAGAGGCAGAACGTGCCTGAAACGCTGAGCGACCAGGAGGTCAGTGCAGGAGCCGGTGTTATTTCAGCACAGGAAGGACTTTGAATGTCATTCCAGGGGATTTGTCTTAGAAAAGCAGGTTTCATCATTCCTGGACTTGTTCAAGACTGTGGTCAGCCCAGGCTGTATCCTGGAGGGTCTGAACAGAGGTTTAGCAGAGGTCCTGGAGGATTCCAGACAGGAAGTGAAGGTGCTGAACAAGACCCTGATCATTTGTGCCAATGAAAGCCATAGTGGGGTACCCCAGAGGTTTAAGCAAACATGGTTTAAACCTCTGCAGAAATTAACGAGGTCACATACACTCATAACAATGCATAAAATATATGATGATTACATAGACCTATGCACTTATCCACACACATATATGAAAAGTAATCTTTCCATATTCGTCTCATTCTACCTTTCTTCCCAGTTGGATGTGGTAGAACAGTCACTGCTGATGGGAGAATCCTTGTGGAGCAAGCCCTTTGGGAACAGTTGGCATGTCCTAGTTAGCTCCATGCACACACACTGGGATCTACCACTGCCCTGCTAGTGTGTCCCCTCCGGGAACCGTAGCATTCCAGTGCCAGGAGACACACACAGCCTGCGCACAGCAAGACCATTCACGATAGCAAAAGCGGGAACAGCCCAAATGTCTACAGAGAGTGGAATGTGTGAGAAAACAGGGCTACCTTCCTCCAGGGCAGGACGACGCAGCAGTGACAACGAATAAATGGCTGCTGCAGGCGTGGACGTGGGTGAATCCCAGATCCTCATGTGAATACAGGAAGCAAGTCACAGAGCACAGAGAGTATGATTCCATTTGCACAAAGTCCAAAACCAGGCAAAATAGCTAGACTTTGTTTAGAAATCCATAAATAGGTCATAAAAGTGTACAGAGAAACAAGGGAGTAATGAACACAAAATTTTTTAAACAGGTGTTGTAGACTGTAATTTTTTAAGTGAAAATAGTTTATATTTGACTGTGTGACTCATTTAAACAGAAGCCAAAAGGTATGAATGTCTTTGACTTACTTTGTGGTTGTTAAGTAGATGATGATGGTGAAATTGTCAGTGGATGACGTTAACCCTTCTCTCTCCACCATTTTCCATAGGATTATAGGTTTAAAGCAAGAGAGTGTTCCATGGGATTTTCCATGGGATTGTAAGTTTAAAGCAAAAAAGTCAATACTGATGATGCCTTGAAATAAGCTATACAATTGTACCTATTGCAGAGATGAGTAGAATGGGGCTCAAAGAGGTGACGGTACTTACTCAAGGTTACCCGGGATTCAAATGCACGCTGGTAGGACTGCAAAGCCAGAAAGAACTTGGCATATTTGAGGAACTGAAAAGAGGGCAGGGTGGCAGAAGCACAGTGTGTGAGGGATAGCAGAAGGATTTGTAGGTCATGGAGGGAAGCCTGCACATTACTAACAGTGCCCTAGGGAGTCACTGAAGGGTTTTTAAGCACAGGAGGGACAGGGCCAGATCTGCATTGTATAAAAACTTCTCTAGCTGCTGTGTCACAAATAGATTGGAAAGAGGCAAGGTGAAGGAGGAGAGCAGCAGAGCAGCCATGGCCGGGACAGTGCAGAGGAGGGAAGATGACACAGCCGTCAGACATTTTGGGGCGAGTCACAGAATTTGGCAATGGACTGAATTTGAGACTTGAGGTAAAAGAAGAGATCAAGAATAACACCAGGTTTTTGACTTCAGCAGTTGAGTAGAAAGAGACGACATTTGAAATAACTGATGGAACAGCAGTCCGAGGGGACACAGGCCTGGGTGCTCTCAGAGTGGCACATTTTAATGCAAATGGCCTTCTGGTTTCTGCTCCAGTCCCCGCACTTGAGGAAGGAACAGCCACTGAGCCATATGAACAGCCACCCCTGCCCTCCAACAGAGGCCGTGTTCTTGGCAGGCTTCGTGCACCTCACTTTTCTCTTGGGGTGAGTTCTTTCCTCTGCTCTTCTGCCAAATGATGCTTAGTGGGACAGTCCAGGCCTGTGTGAAGCCTTGGGTGAGACTCCTGCTGCATCTGATGCTGTTAATTCCTCTGGCTTTTTGCCAAGTCCTCTATGCCTCTAGCTTTTACAAGGTCGAAGAGAACCCTAAAAAATCTATACTGGCCCATGAGCTACAAAAAGTAACTGTTTGGATCTCTTAGAAGCTGGGTCGTAGCATGAAGAGCAATAGAACACACTCCCCTTTCCTGGAGCATTACCTGAATTATTTAATATGCTGCTTTCACTGGAGACAATACAGTGCCTAAGCCAAAGGCCTTTGAAGTCAGATGGGTATGGGTTGGAATCCAGCCTTTGCGACATCAATAGCTGTGTGATCTTGGGCAAGGGACTCAGAGTGAGTAACACAGGGTCTGGCAGGTAGGAGAGCCTCAATCAACAGAAGGTGGTAGTGATTTGGGAACATTGCAAAAGAAGAGAATTTTGGCTGGAAGAGCCAAGATCTTCCCGCCATTGTATAGGTGGAGGAACGGAGGCCTGGAAACATTGCAGGGTTTGCCCATTAGAGGTGGAACTCTACCAGGAGTAGACGCCACAACTGACTCCCAGCCCTGTTCTCCCTCCAGACCCCCTGGGGAAAAGCCGCAGACGTGAGTGAAGGCAGCAGGACCTGTGTGACGTGTGTTTTCAGTTGATTGCAAGGTTGCTGGGGAGCAGAGGGACCCACTGCAGTGCCACAGGCTGGATGGCTTTGTGTTTTTCACACAGGGTGAAATCTGAACTAGCTGCTACTATTTACATATCAGGAGGTTTCCTGAAAGAATCAACATTTCTGAATGTTTTTGAAAACTCAGAAAACATGGTCACCCAGCCCTGTATTCCTACAGGGTGGCAGCAGTGGGAGCTGACCTGCTGCTGTGCCCCTGTGGATCTGTGCTCTCCAGTTTGCCACAGTCCCTCCCTATTGTCTCCTGGACGCTATAGCCTGGTGTCACCTGCAGCTGGCCATGATGCTTGAGCTACTGTGTTTTGAATATGTGGCCCACTTCCCTCATTTGCGTGACCTGCTCTGTCCACAGAGACACGCACTTGTGATTCTGGCGCTACAGTGTCTCCTGAAAAAAATGTTTTAGAACATAAAGATATGTACACGCTCCAATCCGTTGCTATCCTGTTAGCTATTGTTGTGGAACCCTGAGTCATTTCTCTCACAATTCTCCTGGCAAATATGTTCTCTCTGAACTCTTCCTTCCCACATCCATTTGGAAATAGAAGCTCCTGCTCACGGCTGTAGTGGTCCCTTTCTCTGCATCCCCTACTATTCCTCTTCTTTTGGAGCTTGCCAAGGGTTATGGTCTGCAGTTTTTCCATACCTTTTCCTTTCCCCACCCTAACTCCCTCTCCTGCTCACGTTCCTCTCCCTCCCTCCACATCCCGGAAACCTGGCCCTGTGCTCTGCCTCCCTGCAGCTCTGCATGGCTGTCCCTCCTTTCTGCATCTGGTGGGCAAGAGGAACCCAAAACACATTGACAGGGAGCAGGGGATGGGGACAGGTCTGGTTTCTTGAGTTTCTTGGAGCAGTAATGTCAGTCACCAACCCTGTACCCTTATGATTCGCTCTGGACAGTGGCATAATAAATCTGTACTTGCCTCCCTTTCACTTTCAGAGATGAATAAACAAGAATGTCTTGTCTAAGATATGTGTGGCCTCCCCTCTTTGACTTCCTATTCTACTGCCCCTGTTTAGACCTGCACCACTTGCTAACTTGCCATGGCCTCCCAGCAGCCTTCCTGCTTCCAACTCACCCCTCCTGTCCCTCTTCCACCCTGCCTCAAGCTCCATCAGACCTCCCCGCTGCGTGAATCCCATCAAGAGCTCCCTATCACCTTCAGAGGGAAGCCCAGGCCCTTGCCCAACCAGGCAGGGCTCACCTAACTTCCCAGCCCCATTGCTCATTTCTCCCCGCCAGCACTGGCACTCAGGCCCCGAAGCCAGGAAGCTCTCACCCGGTTTTTCTCCTTGCCCGCAATTTTTTTCTCTATCAGAAAAACTTCTCCCATCAGGATGGAGTTGGGGAGGGGCCACTCCCACCGATCCTTCAGGAATCAGTTTAAACACCACCTCCTCCCCACCCTTTGTCTGACTGCCTGTCTCCACCAAAGCGTTTGGATTGTTTTGTTTCTCCTCTGCTCACACCTCTGCTGTGGCCTGCCTGGTTGCAGAATTTACAGATCTGTCTCCCCCAGACTCTGAGTCCTCAGACAGAGACCCTCTGGCTCATCTCTGTGTCCTCAGAACGTGGCCCAGGATCTGGCATGAGGACAGCCTAATACAAGCTTGAGGAATTGAGTGATGCAGTACTGAATTTCAACAAAGACATAGAAAGGTTGTTCATAAAAAACTGTCCTTGGGTTTTTTGAAAATATGTTTCCTGCTTCATAGAAGCAAGGACCATTCTTCAAGAAGATGACCATGGGCCTCTCTCTGCCCTTGTCAGTCACAAGGTCCTCTCTATTCCTTTCACAGGAATAGGTCCTTCTGTCAAGGGGCACAGGATCCTTCACTGCAAGATGTGAGTTACCACTGACCATGTTCTGGGTCTTGATCTTGTGACTCCAAATGGATGGTAAGCTCCTTAAAGGAAAGCCTATGATATTCATCCAACCATCCATCCATCCCTTCATCCACCCAACCATCCACGCATCTGACCATCATCCATCCATCCATCCATCTATCCATCTTCCGTCTATCTGTCCACCCATCCATTCAACCATTTATCCATTCAACCACCCATCTATTCATCCAACCACTCGTCTATTCATCCCTCTGACCATCCAACCATCCATAGATTTGTTCAATTATTTTATCAAGCATCTAAGCTGCACCACATACCCTAATGGGTGTTGGAGAGAAAATGGAGAGTAAAATCAGATGGGACCTCTGACCTCAGTGCAGCTAACTATCAGTCCGGTGGAGGAGACACGTAAACTGACAATTACAAATAAATAAAATGTGTCAACTGTGACAAGTGCTGTGAGGGAGAAATCAACAGTTCTGCGAAAGCCTGTGTGGTCCTGGTGTGAGAAGCAGGATGGTCCCAGCATGGCAACAGCAGCAAGACCACAGGGGAGTGTGGTGCAGATGGGCAGGTGTGCAGAGCATGCAGGCCATGTCCGCCAGCCCTCTCTTTGTGCATTAGCAACAGTCAAACGGGGCTTGTGTTTGGGCAGAGTATACCACTGGTCCTTGCATCCCAAATGTCTCTTTGTTTGCTCATTTATACAAACATGCTCAATAATATTTATGCATTTTTACTGTGCTATCATTTTCTTATATAACACGAAGTATCTATTTATATACCATGTATGTATATATATTATAATACACAGATGCAAACACACAAGCACACATGCACAGAACTTCGTGGCAGTCGGTCCCGCATAAGGTAGTCCACTGAAGTGCAGTCATCACCATCATCAGACCTCATGATTATATAACCAGAGCACCTTATATTTTTATATTTTATTATGTATTTAATAATCACATAACTCTGTAGTGAATGCCAGTTAATTAAGAGAATGACATGCCTTCTCTCTGCTTCTCACAACATCTTCCCTAGACAGGTTTTGTTTCCCCATTTCAAAGATGTAGAGACTGAGTCAGGCACGGCGGCTCACGCCTGTAATCCCAGCACTTTGGCAGGATGAGGTGGGCGGATCACATGAGGTCAGGAGTTTGAGACCAGCCTGGCCAACATGACAAAACCCTGTCTCCACTAAAAATACCAGAATTAGCTGGGCCTCGTGGCACGTGCTTGTAATCCCAGCTACTTGGGAGGCTGAGGCAGGAGAATTGCTTGAACCCGGGACGTGGAGGTTGTAGTGAGCCAAGATCATGCCACTGCACTCCAGCCTTGGTGACAGAGCAAGACTCTGTCACACACACACACACAAAAGATGTGGACACTGAGGCTCTGAGATGTGAAGTCACTTGCCCAGGTCACACGGCCAGAAGCTGGGGAAGGCAGCGCTAGAGCTAGGTCTGTGTGATACCTTCTCCACCCATCCTGCCCCCTCTCTAGCGTGTTAGGATCCAAAGGGAGCTGAGAGACTGCTCAGACAGCTGGCTGCGTTAGGAGCTACCTGTGGCTGCTGAAGAAGAGTTTGCCTCTATTTAAAGAAAGAGCCATTCAAGGAACGAGGACCATGACCTTGGCTGCACTGACCAGCTGGGCTCTGGGGACTCAGTGAGGCTGCCCAGACACCAACAGGCCCTGCACAATAGATCCACTGACCCAGCGGTCAGAGGTGACACTAGGGGTCACTGACCCTTGACTAAGGAGGAGGAGCGCAGACCTGCAACCCTGTTTTCCCATGGACCACCCAGGGAGGCTGAGAGGGGACTCTGAGCTCAGATGGACAACCTCAGAGCCACTGGGAATTTGCCTGAGGCCGCTGAGGTCAGGGCTAAATCCATATGCAACCAGCGCGGGCTGCTGTGCACCTGCCATTTTCTAGGCTCTGTCACATGCATCTTTCTGCCAAATCTCATGGTGATCCTTCAAGAATAGTACTATTAATATCCCCATTGACAGAGGGAGAAAGGGAGGCTCAGAGAGGTTAAGTGTCTCATCGAAGCTCACACAGCTTCTAAGCAATAGAACTTTACTCAGTACTCAGTACAGGTTAACGTCCTTACTCATTCACTCGATAACCATTTGCAGCACAGCTACCATATGCCAGGCTGTGTTCTAGGCACTTAAAATACGCAGAGGAGCAAAACAGGCAAAACCCTTCCCTCAGGGCATTACCATTTGAGTGTTACCATGCCAGGGCTGATACAGTTGCTATTGAAACAAACAAAGTAAGACCAGTTCTTGCCTTTGGGGAGTAGGTAGTCTAGTGGAGGAGGCACATATACAGGAAGTTTCAAAGTACTGTGGAAATTTTAGGGTACTTTGATAGGGGTTAGCAGAGGGGGTGTGAGAATAAAGGGTGGACATCAGGGAAGGCTTCCCGGAAGAGGTTTTGCCTGAAATGAGCCTGGAAGGATCACTTAGGGACGGAAAAGTCAATCCATGTAGAATTCATGGTGGGTGATAGAGTCTCAACCCAGGCTCTTTTGCATGCTGAGCTCTGAGACCCAGACACAGGTGTTCAGGCCTGACTTATTCTCCCAGGTATGGCTTAAGCAAAGACACCGAAGCAGAAGGCAGATTTTTGGTCCCATGAACTCTACATCTAGCTACATACAAGGGGTGAAGAGGAACAGGGAGAGACATGGTTGAAAAGAACAGGCTTGGACTTCAGGATGCAGGAAAATGAGCAAATGCCATTTATAGTTACAAAGATAACTCTGCTGGGGACCAAACAGAGACTGAAATGGAGTGGGTGAGGATGGAGGCTGGGGGGAGATGGCTGCAGAGGTCCCAGCAATGACAGTGGTTGTGGGAAGGGGCAACCCCAAATCTTTTGCTCCCAACTGCAAATCCAGTGCTTTTAAAAAAAATTTTAAAATAATTTATTTATTTTTGAGATGGAGTCTCGCTCTGTCACCCAGGCCGGTGTGCAGGGGCACAATCTCGGCTCATGCAACCTCTGCCTCCCGGGTTCAAGTGATTCTCCTGCCTCAGCATCCCAAGTAGCTGGGATTACAGATGCACGCCACCATGCCTGGCTAATTTTTTATAGTTTTGGTAGAGATGGGGTTTCACCATATTGGCCGGGCTGGTCTCAAACTCCTGACCTCAAGTGATCCACCCACCTCGGCCTCCCAAAGTGCTGGGATGACAGGTGTAAGCCACCATGCCCAGCCTTATTTTTTTTAAATTTATATTTGCAGAGGCAAAATGATCTTTGGTCATTAAAAAAAAGGAAATAGAAAGTCAAAACAAAAATGCCTGTATCTGATGGGAAAGATAAGCCCAATGTTCTTTTTTAAAAAACCTTTATTATGAAATATTTCAACTGAACATATGCAGTTTATATTGTTATAAAGCATAACAAGCAATCAAACAGCTGTGAACCTACAACTCCGTGTCAGAACTAGAACCTGCCAAAGCCGTCGGAGCTGAGGTGAGAGGCGCTCTGGTGCCCTTCCCCGACTCCACGCCACCCCCAAGCCCTGACCACCTGGCCGCCCTGGAATTTCATTTTTGTCTCGCTCCCTTGCTTTGCTTTATGTCTTTACCAAATGTGAATGTGTCCCTAAACAATACAGTGCTCAATTTGCTTGTGTTTCAAAGCTTTATTAAAAATATAACTTTGATCCTTCTGCTACTCGCAATTCGAAATTTGATATTATGAGTCTCAGCCTCATCGGTGTTGATGCATGTGGCTGACACTGATTCACTCTCACCAGTACTGTGCTCCGTGGCATGCATGCACCCCTGCTGATGTATCCATTCTCCTGTTGGTGGGCCTTTGGGTGGTATTAGTTGCTGGTCATCTCCACGGTGCCGTTCTCTTGCAGGCCTCCAGGACACATGTGCATGAGTTCCTCCAGGAAACCACGGTGTACAACTGCTGGATTGCAGGCCCAGGGTTCTTTCCACTTCTCTATCCTCCCACGTAGGGTCCAGCTGGCCCCAAAACAGCCTTAGTGCTGCCATGCTGGGAGCTCTGGGAGGGGCATCCCAGGACAGACAGGCCCAGGCCAGCCACCCTGCCCCAGGCATTTCCCAGGACTCATCAGGCACCCAGCGGCCCCTCATCAGTGAGCAATACCAGAAGTCTGCCAGCTGGCTACTAACTAGATCACAAGAGAGTATTGCTCTCTCCCTCGGTTCGTTCCATTTCCTCAGCACTTGGGCCCAGTAAGGCTCTGTTCACACGCCACAAGACCCAAGGGAGATGGAAATCAGCTCACAGATGCTGAGCTGACGGCGCACCAGGCAGCGTGCAAAGCACCTTACACATATAACTCACTTAATCCTCAGCCCTGACTGCATGAGGTAGGCACCATTATCAACCCCACTTTACAGATAAGAAACTGAGGCACGGGAAGCTGATAATTTTGCCCAGAACAACATGCACAACTTCAAATCTGGACATCCTGGCTGCTCTGCTCCTACTACTCTGCTACCCCAGCTCTCAAGAGGGGAAAAGGACTAGCTCCTTGCCCAATCCTGAAGTTGTCAGCATTCTTTTACTTGCAAGGAAAACAAATGGAATTTGAATGAATATATGTAGAAAGACAGACTTATTAGCTGACAAAACTAAATAGAGAAAAGACAGGTTAGAAGCAGACCTCAGGGCCCACCGGGTCCAGGGAGGCGAAAGCACCTCTCCTTCTCCGTCTTCCTCCTCCGTGTCTCTCTTGGTGCTGTCTTCATTCTTTCCTATTGCAAAAGGGCCTCCTCCCCTGGGCAGGTAGGTGGCTGCCTGCAACTCTCACCTCACCTTCTCACACATATGCCTATTTCTATTTTGAAAAAACAAACAAACAAACCAAAAGCCAGAGAAGGATCCTGACAGGCCCAGGAAAGGGAGCTGATCAGCTTAGTCTGGACCACCTGCGCATTTTTTATGGACTAAATGTTCGTGTGTCTCCAAATTGGTATGTGGAAGCCCTAACCCCCAATGTGACAGTATTAAGAAGTGGGCCCTCTGATAGGTCATTAGGTTTCAGTGAGGTCATGAGGGTGGGGGCATTCATGATGGAATTAGTGCCGGCGCGGTGGCTCAAGCCTGTAATCCCAGCACTTTGGGAGGCCAAGACGGGCGGATCACGAGGTCAGGAGATCGAGACCATCCTGGCTAACACGGTGAAACCCCGTCTCTACTAAAAATACAAGAAAATTAGCAGGGCGAGGTGGCGGGCGCCTGTAGTCCCAGCTACTCGGGAGGCTGAGGCAGGAGAATGGCGTGAACCCGGGAGGCGGAGCTTGCAGTGAGCCGAGATCTCGCCACTGCACTCCAGCCTGGGGCACAGAGCAAGACTCTGTCTCAAAAAAAAAAAAAAAAAGAAAAAGAAAAGGAAGAGACACTAGAGTTTTCTCTCCACCATGTGAGGTTACAGCAAGAAGGCAGCTGTCTGCAAGCCTGAAGAGAGCCCTCACCAGGAGCCAAACCTGCCAGCACCCTGATCTTGGACTTCCAGAACTGTGAGAAATAAATTCCTGTTCCTGAAGCCACTCAGTCCATGGGATTCTATTAGCAGTCGGGACTGACTCGGACACTGTTCCTGAAGCAACACTAGTGGCCTGGGGAAGCTGGGTCCTAGGACTGGTGCAGGGAGGCCCATGGGACCCAGGCTATAGCAGCTGAAGCTGCGTTTGTCCCCAGGAAGAGGACATCACAGACACAACACCAGAGGCAGTGGGAGGGGCATGAGAGATTGTGAGCAAGGCAACAGTCTAACAGGGTCCATCTGTGCCCAGGAGTGAAAGAAGCTAAAGGAGCCCTGGCCATGAAGAGAGCCCTCACCAGAAGCCAAACCTGCCACTACCTTGATCTTGGATGTCTTGCCTCCTCCCTGGAAACACGTGGCTCTCCTTTCTTAAGCAAGACCTGAGTCTTCACCCAGGATCCAACTAGACTGAAAGGACCGGTCTCTTTAATAGCACTCCTTCAGCATTCAGAGAAAAGAGATTTCTACCTGGTGTTTTTAACCAACACAACCTCCTTCTACACCCTAACCCATAGAGAGCCCTGGGACCAGCATAAGGAGTGTGGGTGTTAAGCTGGGACTGCTAGAAGGAGCAGTGGCACCATGGGAGCAGGGCAGGAGGGTCCTCTCTTGACCTGCTGATTACAAACACTGCAGCCAGGGAGACACTCACTCAGGCCATGCTGGGGAAGCCCAGGGAGGCGCATGTCCTCATTCTGCTAGGGTAATAGGGCTCAGGCACAGGACAGGCGATTTGACATCAGAAAATCCTGCAGGGGCTGGCCTGGCCCCTGGATGCACGTCCTCCCCCTCAGACCCACCCCACACTCACCCAGCCCTGGGCTCTGGCCACCCCATGGACCCCGTGGCAAAGGCCTGATGTGTCCTCAGTGAATCCAGGTCAGAGAGCGGTCGAGCAGCAACCTGGGGAGCCAAGTGGATGAAAATCTGGACAAGAGAACAAAGCCAACCTGTTGGCCAAGGAAACTCAATCCGATTATGCCCCAGAGCCCCCCGTGGCTGGGAGCAGCCGTGTGACAGAGAAGAAAGGGCGCTTTCATGGACCCGGCCCTGCCTGCTGGTAACTGGGCCCCACGAGTGCCCTGCCCCCTCTCCAGCGGCCCCACGGGATTGTCTGGGTGTGGGGAAGGAACCCCTCCACTGAGTCTCAGAGGAGACAGGATGGGGGAGACAGGCACCAGGATAAGCCTTGGCCAATGACTACCTTCAAGGTTAAGGCTCTGGAGATTAAAAAAAAAAAAAATACTTGTGCGCGTTTGTCCTGGAAATTGGCTCATGGACAGATTAAATTTAGGAGTAACTGGGGCAGATACGCAGGGAAGCATGTTTCCTTAATGAGCCTGTCTTTATTTAACTGCTTAATCATTTACTGGGCCAAAAAATCTGGAGGTGACTCCAAAAGTCACGATGGTTAAGACAGTGACGGATTGAGCCCTTGTCAGGCCATTTCAGGGCCTGGCTCTGGTGACAGCATTCCCTGCTCCCATCCTTGTCACCCCTGATGGGGCAAGGAGGGGCCACACCCACTGCCGGGATAACCCCAGCGTGGGTTATCAGCCACTCGGTTCCAGAACAGTTTTGCTTTGCCATTTCATTGTCCTCAGAGAGAGGCTCCTGGGACGGGCAATATTGATTTGGAGAGGGCTTCCTCTTCTTGCCCTGACATCTCCTTCCTCCAGCCTCCTTCATTCCCTTTACTTCCCTTCTCATTCACTCTTTTACTCATTCATTTGTTCAACTAAGTGTTTACACTAACATCCCATGTACTGTGATAAAGCCCAGGAAACACAGTGTGGCGAAGCCCAATGTAGCAATTGCCCTTGTGAAGCTGCTTACAGTCCCGTGGGGAAGGCCGATTTTAATCAAGTAATTCCAAATTCGATCTTTACAACTGCAGTAAATGCACTGAAGAAAAAGTGAAGAAAACTGGGCCCAGGGTAGAAGGAGGGGGGTGATGCGTAGCCGGATCACGGGGCAATTTTAGGGCAGTAAAACTATTCTGCATGGTACCGTAATGATGGGTATGGAGACAACGCATTTGCCAAAACCCATAGAACTGTCTAACACAGAGAAGGAACCCTAAAGTAAGCTATGAACTGGAGCTAATAATAGTGTATCAATATGGGTTCACCCGTTGTAACCAATGTACCACACCGATGCAAGAGGTTAGCAATGGGGCAGACAAGTGGGAGAGTGGGTGGAGGGGATAGACTGAAAGTTTCTGTATTTTCTGCAAACCTAAAACTTCTCTAAAAAATAAAGTCTATTTTTTTAAAAAAGTGAAGAGAGCTATGAGACAATATTAAGGAACTTATCTGCACTTGGGGATCTGCAGAGGTGCTACTTGAAAGTGGACGCTGGTTGACCTTCATCTGGCCACGGCTGCAGGGTCTGCCTGCAGGTCTCCTTTCCTCTGCAGGGTGCGGGGACCCACTGTTTAGTGAGTGCCTGTCACCTGCAGCTCATCCCCGGGCACTGCCCACCTGTTCCATTTGTGACGGGGGGGGGGTGATCTTCTGGGAGTGTACTAGAACTAAGATAAGGAAGGCGAGGGGAAGGAAAAGGGTATAGCTCGGAACAACAGAGCCAGCATCATAACATAATTTTATATTTTTGGAAGACAGAAAAACCCTTTCATTTCATTACAAATTGTGGGAAAGCGGGACAAAGTGTTCTTGGCTGGTGGATGTGTATGAAATACTTATCAGTGGCGCGGTATAGAGAGGTGGAGTCTTCCACAAGGAAGGCAGAGATTTTTGTGTTTAGCAAAAGGGACACAGGCTAGAAAAGTTTGGAAACATTGTACCATCTCATGTGAACTCACTGCCACACGGTGAGCAAGATAATAGAGTCCTCGCTTTCCACAAGGGTCAACCGAGACTCAAAAAGTTTATGTCACATGCTCATGTCACACAGCTAATAAATTGCAGGGGCAGAATTGGAACTCCAGTTAGACACACAAATGCAATAGCCCTCACTGCTAACAGGGTTGTGCAGAGGGCTCTGGTGGACATTAGCGGCATTCTTTGGGGGACTTAAATTCATGGACAGAATGTTAACTGGGGATTGGGCTCTGGGCTTGTCACCCTCTGCCTTGATAGCATGTGTGGGACAATGACAGGGAGTCTCCCTGGCAGACAGTCCTTCAGGAGAGAGAGGAACCTGTGATCTTGATGAGGTTTAGAAGCTAGAGGCACCAGCCTAGAAAGTAGAGTAAAAGCCTCATTCGTATGGACATCACTAATGCTGTGGGACACTGTTACCCTGATCTGGCCTGAGCTGAGGTCCAGGCTGCTCCCAGGTGCTAAGAAAGGGTTATAGAGCAAGTAATAGAATAAAATGGGTGAGAGAACACCTAACCAATTTCAGCTGACTCTGCAAGTGTTTTGGATATTTGTTTCTAAAAGAAAACTAGGTGTGATCAGACATAGTGGCTCACGCCTGTAATCCCAGCACTTTGGGAGGCTGAGGCTGGAGGGTGGCTTGAGGCTAGGATTTCAGTGAGCATGCTCACACCACTGCACTCTAGCCTTAGTGACAGAGCAAGCCCCTGTCTCAACAGTCAATCAGTCAATCAGTGCAGGAGCTAATAAAATCATGTAGTGGATGATTTCAAATGCCTCTTCCCCTCCTTCTCTGAAAAGCAGATCCAAGGGGACTTCCAATAGACTATGTGTCATTAGCAGTGTTAGGACCTGAAAACAATAAGCATGGCACAACCTACTCGGTGCAGTCCCATTGGGCTCTTTGCTATGGTGGACATGTCCCCATCTGCACTGTCCAACACAGTAGCCACTCTCCACATGTGGCTATCGAACACCTGTGATGTGGCTACTATGCAAAAGGAATTGTGCTTCATTTAACTTAATTATCTGTTGAAAGTAAATAGTCACACGTCTCAACTGGCTACTGCTTCAGACAACACAGATTAGATGGTTCCCGGAGGTGGCGCGACTTCTCTCCCCATTTAGTTCAAGTTCTTACACTGAAGGCTGCAGGCTAGCAGCAGCTGGCCTCCGTGGGATGGCCCACTGTCCCAGAGGCTTGCATGCCTCCTGAATTGGCACAAAAGCCTGGGAGGGAAGTCCAGGAGAATTCTGCGGCCCAGAAAGGAAAGGGACTCACTCAAGGTCTCACAGTTCTGAGGGAGCAGAATGGGACTCAGATCTGAGGACTCCGAGGCCCGTGTTTTCACCTATGCCCTTGTGCTCCGAGCTACGTGGCAGAAGAGGCGTTTGTTTCTCCGGGTCAGCAGGCAAGACTGGCTGGCTAAGGATGGCCCTTCTGGCTACTGTGAGCGCTAAGAAATAAACATTTGCTACCAACAAACAAATACAAATACATACATATGTACCTGCACACACGTGTGTGTGCGTGTGTGTGTATCAAGCACCAGGCCCTGGGGCCACCACACTGCAGAGAATAGTCAGGCTCCCTCCTGCCCCCTCTGGAGCTTCCAGCCCAGTGAGAACATCACAGACACCCAGCTGCCTCAGCTGTGAGGATGGGGCTTTGGAGACAAGGGCACAAGCCAGGAGTCCTTGAGTTCCTAGTATCTGATTCTCAAAAGGCACTGTGCACTTTAAAAAAAATGAAAAAAAGAAGGAAGAAAAGAAAAGAGTTTCAACTGACAAATAGGCTTGGGAATCACTGAAAACAATATTTCTCCTCCAGGAGCCTGACAAATGCTCCTTAGCATCTTAAAGAAAGGGACAGGGAGGAGAGAGGCAGTCGGAGGAGTGGACAGAGGCCTGGATTTAGCCTGTGTCACTCCAAGTCCTTGCTCTGTCCCACTTACCCGTTGGGTGACTTTTGGCAGGAGCCTCTCGAAGATTAAGTCTGTGTACCTGTGAAACAGGAATGAAGGGGGTACTACGTCTTTTATACTCCAGGGCGTGGGTCTGCACCCGGTCTTGGGTGATGTTCAGTGAATTACCGAGTTTCTTTTCTTTCACCTGGTTGGGAAGTGGAGGGCAAGGAGGGGAGGCGAATAAAGGGAAGTTGAACAATGGTTATCTGTCTGGTCAGCTGGGGCAGGCCTTGACCATTAGGCAAGGAATGGGGACCTCTAATTAGCAGTCACCTGCCTCCCTGCAGAGCATGCAGCATCCCGGACAGTGGAACTGAGCAAAGCCCATGCACTCGGCCCCGAGCCTCCCAGTTCTTCACCTGCCCAGGGTTCTATCCCAGCCTGGTTTCCTTGCCTGCAAGCACAGGGTAGCTTCACGGCGAGACCTGGCCTGCCCTGCACGTCCACACAACAGGAGCCCACCGTGACCCAAGCCATGCTGGCCACACCAAGTCCTGCAGGAGAATGTGAGTGACCCCCCAGGGCCATGAGGCAACCCGTTAGGAACGAGTGTTGACACACCCTCCAATTTTCTGGTGGACGCAAAATTAAAATGTAACACCACCTCCCCGAGGCCACATCTTTGGATGAAGATGGTAAATCAGGAAAGCTGGGCTGAATTCTGGTTTTGCGAACTTTCTGCTGTGGACACAGTCACCTTCTTTCATATCCTATGTCCTAGCTAGAAGACACTAGGAAAGCGAATTCACCTATCCAAGCTTCCTTTTCCTCATTAGAAAACTGAAAGTGAAAATACCTACCTCTCCTATTTGGGCAGTACTAGGTTTACAGTAAGGATCGGCTAGGCTGGTGGTCTTTGAAGCAGCACCAGCATCACTTGGGAACTTGTTAGAAATGCAAATTCCTGGGTCCCACCTCAGACCTGCTGAATCAGTAACTCTGGGGGTGGGACCCAGCAATTTGTGCTTTAATGAGACCACCAGGGATTTCTGACACTTGCTCAAGCTTGCCAAGCACTGCATTAAGTGGTAGCTATCTGGGGGTTGTTGATACTCTCAAAAAACCCTGCAAGCTGAGTCTCACTATAGCAAGGCTTGTGGTCAGACAAACAAGGGAGAAGTCCTGTTATCTCCACTTTTCACCAGTGGCCTCAGGCAAGCTGGTTGGTCTCTCTGAGTCTCAGCTTTCTCATCCTTCAAATGGGAATAATACTTGACTGGCAGATTGCCCTAAAGCACCTCAGCTTACGTAAAGCCCTGATCTGGGGCTGGAACATTCGAATTGCTTGCTAAGTAGAAGTTACTATTATTGCTGTTGTGGTTATCGTTTTCTTCTTAAACCATCAGATGCCAGAGATTTTTGTTTCTAAAAACGGTCAAGTTTCTCTGGCATAAATCTCCGCTCATACTGCCATCGTACCCCAAAGAAAGTCCCCACAAGGACTGGTAAGTCCATGGCCAAAAGGCCCTCTGCTGCCCATCAGATGGTAGGCTTTCCAAGTTTGAATAAGGCAGAGGATTTCAATTACCCAGGATTACAAAGGAGGGCCTCGGATGCACCATATGGCACGGGCCTGGCTGCCCATCGTCCTGCATGATCGGAGACTCTCGTGTGAGATATTAACATAATATCCCTTCCAAAAGCGATTATAGAGTCAGTCACAGGCAGCAGAACGTCATTTGGTGGCCGTGGCCCGCTCTCATCAGCAGCAATGACTAAACAAGCTAATCAAATCAGCACAAATTTGCACACGAGCCCAGCAGCTGGTTCTGGATATTGTTTTGGTGAAGGCATAATCCTGCCTAGGATGACTTGACTAATGGGCTCCCAGTGGGCAGCCAGGCCAGCCTGCAGGGTGAGGGTGGCAGCGCCCACAGGCAGCCACAGCCAGGGGCCCAGACGGTACGGAGGCTGTGGGAGCAAACAGCAAACAGGGAGAGGAGAGGCAGGGAAGACACCTGTGCATTCGTCACTCCAGTCTCAGTATGTGTGTATGTGCGCGCATGTATGTGTGTGCGTGCGTGTGTGTGTGCGTGTGTGTGCATGTGTGCGTGTGTGTGTGCGTGTGTGTGCGTGTGTGTGTGTGTGTGAGGCCGCCCCATGTACCTCCAATAACTTCCTAAGAACACTGGCTCCAGAGCTGCTTTGGTTCAAGCCTCAGTTCTGTATTTTACTGTGTGTCCTTGAGTAAGATACTGAACATCTCTGAGCTCAGCCTCCTCATTCATAAAAGTGGGGATTGTGTTTGATCTTAATTATTGAGGCTGCTCTGAGGATTCAATAAAATAATATAAATAGAGTCCATCGCACAGTGTCTGATACAAGGAGTATTCAGTGAATGGCAATTGTTACAACTATTATTATTCAACAGTCTTCACCATGGACCTTCCATGGGCCAGGCCCCAGGTCCTGGAAATGTCAAATAAGGAAAGCCCTGTACTTGCCTCAAGGAGTGCATAATAAAATGGGGCAATGGACCCGTAACCAGATAGCCACGCCATCCTGTGGGAAGTGCTGTGGGAGCCTCAGGGGGCTGAGAGCAAAGTGGGGGTGCCTCCACCCTGGGGCCCCAGGAAATGGTGCTAGAGGAAGTGAGGCTCCAGGTGAGTTCTGGACACTGAGTTAACTTTCCATAGCAGCCTGGCCAGGAAGTGGGAGTCCCCTGAGAGGGCAGACAGGTGCCTGCCGTGAGGGATGGAAACTGGGGGCGTTTACCTTCCTGCTCACACGCCAGCAGGCCATCTGCCCAAAGACTGAGGGCTTCTCAAGTTTGAGGCGAGATCAGAACTTGCAGCAATGTCAGAGGAGGCTAGGCTAAAGAGGACACGCTTCCAGGTGTGTGAATGACAGAGGGTGCAGAGGGAGGCATTGCAGGTCCTCAGGAACAAAAAGGTAGTAGGCAAGGTGCCCACTGGCAGCCTGGAGGACTGGCTTCCTGCACGTTTCTGGGCAGGCCCCGCCCTGTCTCTACACTCCATTTGCAGAGTGGAGGCCGGCAGGCTCAATGCCTCCCGCCTGCACTGACTTTCCTTCTATTCCACAACACTGCCACAGCCTAGGAAGCCTGCGGCACTCATGACTTAATACTTGTCTCCCGAACAGCAACCTCTTAAAACTTAAATCACTCACTTAAAGGAGGTCTTTATAATGTTACTGTCATTAACGAGCAGGGACTATTTGCCACTGATAGAAGGTAACAGTAGAAATAAAACGAAAACTGAATAAGCAAGGCTGCATCCTTTAGTTATATGCTGTTCCTGCCTGAACACTTGGAGGGGCAGGTGGGAGGAGACCGGCGAGTGTTAGGGGAAGTGTTAAAGAAACTCCAGCACCCAGGTGAGACCCTTCTCCCTGTGTGATCACAGGCTTGGAGGAGAACTGAAGAGAGACTGCAATCCTCACTGGTCAACATGTTATTTAGAACCAGGCTTGTGCACCACCTCCCTGTCCTTGCAGACCCCAAGTAATCACCCCCATCCACTGTCCCCTACACTCACACTTTGGGAAATGCTGGCCCCAATAATCTGGATAAGCTATAAGCCCTTCGATGCTATGAATTCATCAACTCTTTGGAATAGGTACAAGCGACTGGATGTGAACCACCAGGTCACTGCACCTGTCCTCCTCTCTGAGCCCCTCCCTAGTCCCACCCAATGAATGCAGACCTGGTGCCACTCCTGGGAGGTGCTGAGCCCAGCCATGGGGCCCTGGTATGGTTCCATAGATGGCAGTGCTCAGTGTGGTCTCCTCAGATTCTTGGCTGAAGGCATCTCAGGAAGGCCATCCCATGACCCTCTCATGGTCCCACATCAGGGATACCTGTTTCCATGGCCGCCCTTCACCCACCAGCCCAGCTCCACCCCTACCTGCATTTCCAGCCCTGTGACTTCACCCCTCACCCCCAGAATGGAGGCAAAACTCACAGAAGGCCTAGGCTGCCCTGACCACCCAGCTCCAACTGGGTGCCTCCTCCAACTCCCCAGCTGCCTCCCTTTTCTCCAAAGACCTGGCTTCAAACTCTACCTCTGCCACTTGCCTGCTGGGATCTTGAACCACTCACTTCACCTCTCTGACGCTCAGTCTCCTCATCTGCATCCTCGTCTCATCAGCTACAATGTAACTGATCTCAGGAGTTTTTATTTTTTGAGAATCAAGTGAAATGATGTAGGCAAACTCACTGAAATGCTGTTCAAAGGACTGAACAAATGAATGAGTGAATAATTGAATGAATGAATGAATGAATGAACCTAGGAGGCTTCTAGTAGATGAAGAACTGGATGCAAAGTCTAGAGACCAGGGTTCAAGCCCCAGTCCAGAACTTTTCCTCCCTGAGCTTTAGTTTCCCTAACTGCCAGCAAAAACATTACATTTAGATGACCACAGAGATGGTTTCCAACTTTAAACGATAAACTATGATTCAGGGTATGAGACCAGCAAGCGTACTTTTGCACGCCCTTGCACAAAACCCAAAGCACAGGCTACACCTATAATTTCTCCAGAGCTGGGGGGCATAGGCAGGAAGGAGGTCGGCTGAAGGGGCAAGGCCAGATGAAAACGCAATCTCTCTTTTGCAGCAGAGTTGGCAAATGTTGAACAGCACAGGTAAAAATCACAGCCCTGCCATGTCCTAGCTGTGCAATTATCTTAAGAAAGTAATATGAATTGTGGGCCTCAGTTTTCTTCATCAGGATAATGGGCATAATTTTACCATCCTCTCTGGCACGTTACGAGGATCGAAAGAGTGTTGACTCTTACTATTTGCTCATTCTTGCTACATACATGTAGCCAACTCTCAACAAATGGTAATATCCCTACTTTTTACATTTTAAATGACTGTTATCCTGTTATAAGCAACAACCTTCACATTGAATACAAGGGTCTAAAACTAAAGGCAGGATGGACCCTTTAGTGATAACAAAGGAGTTTGGAGGTGCTCTGTTCTTCCACATCCTCGCCCCACACACACCTGGCCACCTGACTCAGCCAAACCTGCATGGGCCCAGAGGGATGGCAGAGGCGACCCTGCTGAGAGAGGAGCCCGGTCTTAGGGATGGACGGTGGCTCTGTCCGGCTCCTGCCCCTTCTCAGTCTAGCTGAGCGCACTCTGCCCTGGGCCCCTGGAGGCTGGTGTGGAGACCCCCAGCCCTCACCCTTCACACACTCACATCCCTGACTCCTCTCAGGCCCATGTCACAATCTCAATACACAGAAATGAAACACGCGCAGGCAGATGTGTGTGTTGGTGAGCGCACAGTAGGCTGAGAGGTTACCAAAGCCGGAAGGAAGATGAGACCCCAAGTCTGAATCCTGCTGCCACCAACTCTGCAGCCAGTGCAAATGATTCTACCCCTCCGGGCCTCAGTTTCCTCCTGCATAAATGAGGAAATGTTGTGAGGATGAAGTTAAAAACCATGCAGGGAGCCCAATTAGCACAGAGTCCGGGTCACAGTTCACACTCCATCAATCCCGTCTTTTTAAAAACATTTTTAGGCCGGGCGCGGTGGCTCATGCCTGTAATCCCAGCACTTTGGGAGGCCGAGGCAGGCGGATCACGAGGTCAGGAGATCAATACCATCCTAGCTAAAACAGTGAAACCCCATCTTTACTAAAAATAATTTTTTTAAAAAAAGTTAGCCAAGCATGGTGGCAGGCGCCTATAGTCCCAGCTACTCGGGAGGCTGAGGCAGGAGAATGGCATGAACCCGGGAGGCAGAGCTTGCAGTGAGCCGAGATCGCGCCACTGCACTCTAGCCTGGGCGACAGAGCGAGACTCCATCTCAAAAAAAAAAACAAAAAAACAAAAAAACAAAAAAAAAAAACACCTTTTTAAGGGATCATGGTATATTTCCCTTCCCTACTTCGCAGGTGGAAACCTGGGGTTAGTAAAGGTGAAATCAGGTAGGAAACATCGGCTCTCGGCAACAGCTCCCTTGCTTTTTGAGCGAGGAAGCAGTACAACAACGTGTGAAATGGGGTTAACGCAGAGCCTCTTCACCCTGGCTGCATATTTGAGTCACCTGGGAAGGTTTGGAAAGCCCAGTGTGGGGGCCACACCCCTGGCCAGCTACTTCAGACCCCTGGGGTGGCAGGGGTGGAGGAGTATGTTAGGCTCCCCAGGGACTTTCAGTGTGGAGCCAGGCTTGAGAACCGAAGGCTTAGATCCAAAGGACGAGTTTAGGTTCAGACCAGACCAGCCCAGGTTGAATCCTGGCTCTATTCCTTATCAATGTGGCCCTGTACAAGTCACTCAATGCACTCGAGTCTTGGTGTTTTAATTTGTGCAAAAAAATGGGAATGATATAGAGATTCAGTGAGACAGCCAGTGAAAGCATGAGGCCAGGCATATATTAAGCACTCAATAAATGAGAGCCTGCTACCATATGGGGCCTTCCAACCAATTTATATGTACAACAAATAGGACATTTAGTGAAGGCAAATTCAGCCACAAACCATTACAAGACCATTACATTTACCTATGTATTTATTAATATTTGCTTGCTGATGTTTGTTAAACCCTACTTTGTTGTATTAATAGAAAAAAATGTAAGACTGCTAGGCATATCTGCATTACAAATATCTATCCTGAAGTGATTCAAAATAGCACCTTTTGCTAGTAGACATGACTGCCTCTGGCTTGGTTCCCCATTATTGAAAGGGACATCTAGCCGGGCATGGTGGTTCACCCTTGTAATCCCAGCACTTTGGGAGTCCAAGGCAGGCAGATCATCAGAGGTTGGGAGTTTGAGACCAGCCTGACCAACAAGGAGAAACCCTGTCTCTACTAAATATACAAAATTAGCGGGATGTGGTGGTGCACGCCTGTAATCCCAGCTACTTGGGAGGCTGAGGCAAGAGAATTGCTTGAACCAAGGAGGCAGAAGTTGTGGTGAGCCAAGATTGTGCCATTGCACTTCAGACTGATCAACAAGAGTGAAACTCCGTCTAGAAAGAAAGAAAGAAAGAGAGAGAGAGAGAGAGAGAAAGAAAGAAAGAAAGAAAGAGAGAGAGAAAGAAAGAAAGAAAGAAAGAAAGAAAGAAAGAAAGAAAG